>NC_031782.1:1470954-1561550 GCF_001522545.3 Parus major
CCCCAAGCCCTTCCCTTCCGAACCTTTCCTCCACAATCCCTTCTCTTCCAAACCCTCCCTCCGCAAGCCCTTCCCTTCCGCATCCTCCCTCCGCAAGCCTTTCCCTTCCAAACCCTGCCTCCCCGAGCCCTTCCCTTCCAAACCCTGCCTCCACAATCCCTTCCCTTCCAAACCTTTCCTCCACAATCCCTTCCCTTCCAAACCCTTCCTCCCCAAGCCCTTCTCCGCCCCACGCCCGGCACAGGAATGTTCCCTCTGCCGGCTCCATCCTTCCTTACGCTGTGGCAGCCGGTTTGGGAAGTTTCCCCTCAGTCTCCAGCAGGAAATGCTGCCCAGTCTCTCCTCACCTCCCAGGATCTTTGCTTCTGCACTGGATATGCGGGATGGAAAGAAGGGGCAGAGGCAAAAGCTGCTGCCTATGATCAAAGATCACCATTGCTGCTGCCTAGTTCTGTAGCAGTTAATGTTGAGCTGTCAACTTCTAGATAAAATAAATTGCCATTGTGTTTTGCAAGCTAGTAACGTGACTTTAAAAACATGAAGCCAACACAGTATTTGATAATGCTGAGCAAAAATTAGCAATTTAATGGTATTTCCATTTTGATTAACAGAACAAATAAAAGAGGAGCTCCAGCAGGAAGAGACAGGATGCTGTGATATACCCCTGTCACAGCAGCCCACAATCCAATTTCTGCTTAGCACAGCCTCTGTGCAAGGATCACAATTTCTAGTCCTGGAAGTACCAAATAACACCTTGACCCTACATCACTACAAGAGCTTCAACACGCTCGTGGCAGTGTGGATGGGATACTTCAGAGGGATGGTTCCTGTCTCTATAAGCCTGAAGTTCTTAGCAGGATGTCCAGCCTTCACAGACACATCATGACAAGAGAGTGCTGCTTCTGCCTTCAACACGTCTTCGACCTAAGTAACACACAGAGATAACAGTGAGGCATTTGCAGGCAGCATTCAAACCAGGCACAAACAATTCCAAGCTTCCAGCAGCTCTCATTGCTGGTGTCCTTTTCCCAGCAGCTCTGGCCACCCTGCACATCTGGGATAGCAGTGTGTGAACTGGAGTCCTATCCTGGTTTGGGCTGGGATAGAATTCATCCTCTTCCCAGCAGCTGGCACAGTTTTGGGTTCAGTAGGGAATAACATTGATAAGACACTGATGGTTTGGCTGTTGCTGAGCAGTGCTTAACCTGAGCCAAGGACCTTTCTGTGCCTCATGCCCTGCCACTGAAAAAAGCACAAAAAGCTGGGAAGGAGCACAGCTGGGGCTAGTGACACAAACTGGCCACAAAAGGGATATTCCACACCATAGAACACCATGCCCAGTATATGAACTGGGGGGAGATGGCCAGAAAGAGCCAATTGCTGCTCAGGAACAGTGGCTGGACATCAGAGAGCAGGTGATGGGGGAGCAATTGTGCTGTGCATCATTAGTTTTGGTTGGGCTTTCTCTCTCTCTTCCCTACTTACTGTGATTGTTATCATTACGATTGCCATTGAGTTTGTGCTTCATTAGGCTAGTTGGGGTAAAAACCAGAGGTAGGTCCAAACGCGAATGAAGAGTTGGATGAAAAACTGAATCCAGAGTTAAACCCAGACCGGGATCCAGAGCTTCCTGTAGGATTACTAAATGAGAAAACTAAAGAGAAAAAACACATTATGATTAACAGACAATTGTGGAGATTTGGAGTCTGCCTCTGTCCTGACCCAAGGCTCGCTGTCAGCGAGGGCTGAAGCACCATCCCAAGAGCAGTACCCAGGGAATTCTAATTTCACCAATTCAGTCAGACAAGTGTCCCACTGTGCACAGTTCTGGGACTGTAGGCTGAGCCTACAAAGCATGGTAAAGGAGTAGAAGTATTCACACTGAAAGGTCAGGTTATTTACGTCCTAAGCAAACTACACCCTATTGCTGCTGTGGTAAGTTCTCAACCTTCCCCTTGAATCAAAGGGATGTCAGAGGTACTGCTATTATCTTCTCTTCATCCTCCCAGAAAACTCCTGGGACTCCCAAGCCTCTTTACCCATAGCCTGCTTTAGCAAGGTGTATCCAAGGCATCACAGCCCTGAATCTCAGGACCAGATCCCTTTGCTGTAGACACATGTGCAAATAAGCATACAGTGGAATTAGCACTTCTAGAGCTACTCAGTGTGCTTGGTGTCTCACATCCCTTTCTCAAAGATGTTTTATTGACTTCTCCATCTTGCTTTTGACATAGTGAAATGAGCACTTACCTGGTGGTGGTGGTGCTCCAAATCCTGAAGATGGTGGTGGCTTAAAGGAGTCCAGCTTTGAGAGGAATTCCTGGAAAAGCCTGATGATAACATCTGCTTTTGATTTATCCAAAGTAATGGGTGGCTTTGGCACGGTCATGCCATCCATTCTAGGAAGTGGATTGCATTGCCTAAAACACACAGAAGGAATCACAGAACCACAAAACCACTGAGGTGGGAAAAGACTTGAGAGTCCATCAAGTCCAGGCTGTGCCCGATGCCCACCTTGTCCCCAGCCCAGAGCTCTGACTGCCACCTCCAGCCCCTCCTTGGACTCCTCCAGGGATGGGGATCCAAACCTCTCTGGGCAGTTCCAGTGCCTGAGCTCCCTTTCCATGGGGAAATTCCTGCTGCTGTCCACCCTGAGCCTCCCCTGGCCCAGCCTGAGGCCGTTCCCTCTCCTCCTGTCCCTGTTCCCTGGGAGCAGAGCCCGACCCCCCCGGCTGTCCCCTCCTGCCAGGGACTTGTGCAGAGCCACAAGGGCCCCCTGAGCTCCCTTGCTCCAGGCTGAGCCCCTTTCCAGTTCCCTCAGCTGCTCTAGCCCCTTCCCAGCTCCCTCAGGAATTCTCCAGCCCCTTCCCAGCTCCCTCAGGAATTCTCCAGCCCCTTCCCAGCTCCGTTCCCTGGCTCCAGCCCCTCCATGTCTCTCCCACCGTGAGGGGCCCAGAGCTGGACACAGCACTCGAGGTGTGACCCCGGCAGTGCCAGCACAGGGGACAGGCCCTGCCCTGCTCCTGCTGCCGCCCCATTGCTGCCACAGGCCCGGTGCCACTGGCCTCACCCCCCTGCCCACAGCCGGGCTCACGTTCAGCCACCACTGAACAGCATTCCCAGTTCCTTCCAGGCAGCTTTCACTGCTCCCCCAGCCTGGAACTGCATGAGATTGTTGTGACCACAGTGCAGGACCTGGCACTTTGCCTCATGGAACTTCACACTGCTGTCCTTGGCCCATGGATCCAGCCTGTCCTGACCCCTCTGCAGAACTCCCTGCCCTCCAGCACATCCACACTCCTGCCCGACTTAGTGTCCTCTGTGAACTTACTGAGAGTGTGCTCCATCCCCTCATCCAGATCCTCAATAAGGACATTAAAACTCAGGGAGAGCTTACCTGGCTTTAATTGCTGAAAAACCCTGTAGAAGACATTTTGAAAGCAGAATTAGCACAGTGCAGGCACAGCCCTGGAGCTGTGGGAAGGGAGATGCTGATAGGTACCTTGATGAAAAGAAGTTTGTCCTTCTGATTTCTCAGAGCCTCCAGCTCCTGCACATCACGTCTGGCTGAATCCTTCCTCCTCTTCTGATTATTCATCTCTGTCTGAATCCGATGAAGTTGATGCTCCTCGTAGTCACTGAGGACTTTCAGGAGCTCTCCTTTTTTGTTGTCCAGCTGCAGATGCATCTTCTTAAACAGGTTCTCCAGCCTTTGCCTGTGCTGGTTCTCCTCAGTCTATTAAGAAAACAATTTCAAAATTGTAAGGGACATTTTCCACATGAGCTCTCACTCAGAAAAAAAAGTCTGTCTTTTTTTCTGGGATGAGAGACGTAACTAAATGGTGAAGGTTGAAAAAATAAAAAAGTCACACACCAGCCACTCATCACGAGGCACAGACTTTCAAGGTTAAGGAAGAATGTATCCTCCCAGACTGATAAGAAAGTTAAGCATCATCTTTCCTCAAAGAAGAAACCTCAAAAATACATGAGAAACCACCCAGGAACTAACAAAGCTTCCGAATCCATGATATGAAGAAGGGCAAAAGGAAATTTTATCTTATTTACCAGCAAGCAACCAGCCCAAGGTGATATGTGACCTATAAACAAACCTTTAGTCCTGTCTCTTGTTTGAGCAGGTTTGCTATGGCTTGATCCAGTGCACCTTCGCGGCGTTTCATTGTTTCCAGAATTCCAGGGAATGCTTTCTACAAATATAACCGGAAGGAAATATCAGGATAGGACTGGCATAATGCACGAGATCAGCAGTTTTATAGACAGGGATTAAGCTAGATTTGTGCAAGGTTTGCTCATTGCATGCTCTCAGGACGTATCAGTAGATGAAGGTTTACTGGGAGGTTTTAACCCTGAACAAATGCCACAATTACAAGCATAAAAAAAGATAATTTGAAGCTGAAAACTGTTCATCTGCACTAGGCACATATAAAGCTATTTCCCCTGTTGGCACCTTTCTTTCTGTTACTCTCATTAATTATCTTTGCATAAGTGCAGCTCAGGCTCATCTTCGGCTTGGAGGCGCACCAAGGACTAAAACCTTGCACGAGTCCCACCAGTTTGGCCAAACTCTTCCCTCGGGAGGGGAAAAAAGCGTTTGTAACATCTAACTGTGTATCTCAAAGGGCAAACCCAGAGAGAATCTGGGACAAAACTAAGAATAAAAGCCCAGGACTGCAATTTAGCCCTGCCCTGGAGAAACTCAGGAGCCGTGCCCTGTGCCATGGGCAGCTCTCTGGGCTTCTCCTGGTGCAATCCATGCCTGTCCCAGCAGCCTCTTACCTGAGCTACGTTGAAAGCCTCCTCCAAACTGATGATCTTGTGCTCCTTGTGGGAGAGGACGGAGCACAGCATGCAGATGCACACGCAGTCCTGCTGGCAGAAGCACTCCAGCAGTTTGCCGTGCTCGGGGCATCTCCTCTGGGCCAAAGCCTGGGCATCGCACAGCTCCACCAGCACATGGTTCTTCTGGGCGCTGCCACCGCCGTGCTTCTTCAGGTGGGCTTGGCACAGGGAGGCTTCGCAGCTCAGACACGTCTTCACGGCGGGCTGCGGCTCCTGCAGGCAGAAATCACACAGGATCACCTCCTCTGGCTGCCCCGAGCTCTCCCCCTTCTCCTCGCATTGATCTTCCTGCTTTTCCTGCTCTTGGTGCGCAGGATCATCCATGAACTTCTGCACGATGTTGCGGAGGTGGAAGTTGGGCTGCAGCTCCCCGACGGTGGAAAGGCAGAGCGGGCAGCGGACAGGGCTCGGCTGGCTCCGGATCGCCTGCTTGATGCAGTCCCTGCAGAAGCTGTGGCTGCAGCTCAGGGACGTGGGGTCCCTGTAAATGTCCAGGCAGATGGGACAGGTGAGCTCTTCCTTCAGGCCGGACGAGAGTTCTGCCCGGGACATGGCGCCGCAGCTCCGGGGCAGGGCTGAAGGCCGGAGGGAGGGAGGGCTGGGCTGGGAAACGAAACAAAACGCGGCAGTGACGAGGAACACGCTTTGCCCCGTGGGCTAAAAGCCGCTGCCTCCTCCCCCTTGCAAGGGAGGGTCATCCCTCCCCTCCCTGCAGCTCCTTTCCTCTCGGTGCCGCGTGGTTGTTCCGGTGTTGAGAGAAAAAAAAATAGTAATAAGTCGTGTTTAAGTCTTGGGAGTTCCATTCGGTTTACCCGGCTGAGCTTTGTCCTGTGTGCGAGTGGTTATCTCGTAAAGACTGTGAACCTGAGCGATGCTGATTAAGGAGGAGTATCCTGGCCAGACCATAGCAATGGGTGAATCCAAAGAGGAGAAATGTTTTTGGAGGCTTGTGATCAAAAAAGAATAATTGGAGGAATGGGATGTTACCCAAACGATCCTCAAAGGAACCCTACTCAAATGAAAATCAACTCCAGGAAGTGATTTAAATATGCAAAAAAACCCCACAAAAACCCAGGGAGTGTTTAGCATAGAGGTATGAGTTTGGAGAAATGTATGGAATATGTAAAAGTTCCATAGATTTCAATTGGTCTGTTAGCAAGGTGTGGTGTGTGTAGTTGGGAGTTATGCCCCACATGCCCTGGGGCTGAAATAAAGTAATGCCACTTTCTAATATTGAAATTACAGTGTTAGAGAGTTTAATTCTCCATTTTCAGTAACAACAGGACAAAACTCCATGCAGCATCTTGAGGCTGAGAGCTTGGACACTTCAAGGGGAGCATGGCAGAAGGTCCAGCCCTGCTTTGATGGGTCAGCAAATGAAGCAGGAAGGAAAACTGGGGAGAATCCTTGTGGGCAGGGAGGCTGGGACAGCTGGACCAGCAACCAGAGAGCAAAAGAACCAAACCTGTTCCCCTCTGCAACACCTGGATGGAGCTGGACAACGACGTGGGCCTGATAAATGCTGAGTGGGAAAGTAAATGCATGGGTTACTTGAAATGCAGCCCCCAGAGCCCCTGGGCAGACCTTGTGTGGCACAAAGATGAGGCTCCCGTCAGGGAGCTCCTTGCCAGCAGAGCCCAGGGCAGGATTTGGTGTCAGATGCCACTGCTCAGGGCACAGGTGGGAGCTGAAACTCCAAAAAGCATCCCAGGACGGCTCAGCAGGCAGCAGAATGAAATCCACACAGTGGGCATGCCACACTGGCCAGGAGCAGCAGCCTGGGGTGTGCTGGACACGCTGCCAGGTGCCAGCCAGCCCAGGGCAGTGCCCAAAGCTGGGCCTGTTCACAAAAGCTCCCAAGTGACTGATTTTCCCCTGCCACTGTGCCCAGTGCAGGAGATAAATAACACCTCCTCTCCAGCAGCCACAGGAGCTACTCCAAAACAGCACCCATCTGTGTGAAAAGGAGTAGTTGTATCACAAAGTTATGCCAAAATAAAAACAGTCCAGCTGGGATTTTTCCCACCTGGTTGGAAGTAATTGCTGGGACCAACAGAATTGTTGAACTGATGTCAGCATTCACCAGCAGCTCCCTTCAGACTCTAGGTCTGAATGCTTGCAGGAATTATTCTCAATAAACAATCGTATTCAATTATCAGTATCAGTGCTTTGTTTTCCAGGAGGCTGCCTGGGAACACAGTGTTGGAGGCACAGGTTGGGCTGGGAGGACAAATACCAGCTTTGGTCTGTCCCTCCCTGCAGACCCTTCCTTTGTGTGCCCCCTCCCTCCTGGGAACCCACTCCTGTGTCTGCTCCACATGTGCCCACCCCACCACTGGCTGCATTCCCACATTTCCCCCCTGCAAATTCATATTTTCATCTGTCTGGGCACTATCACATCACAGTGCCTGATGTATCTCAGGAAAACACTCCTCTTTGGTGGCCTTGAAGCCTGCTGGTTTTAGACAGCAGCAGGGAATGGGCTTCCCATCAGCTCTGTCCACTCTGGCTGCAGCAGTGACAGGGATGAGGGGCTGGGTTTGGGCTGGGAGCCTGCTTCCAGCTCTGTGGCCGGGCTGGGGGACCCACCCTGGGCTCCCACAGATGTGCTGGAGACAGGCAGGTGTAGAGCTGCTGCCTACAATGGTGCAAAGCAGCAAAAGCCAGCAGCTGGCACAGCTCAGCACCTTGCAGAGGTGCTCCTTTTTGGGCTGCTGGGATCCTCCAGGCTGGCAGCATCACTGATCCATGGTCTGATAAAATCAGTCCAGCCTGCTGGTGCCTCACAGGGGCATGGCTGGCATGGGGCTCCTGTGTGCCCAGGGGGAGCTGGGCCTGCCCACACCTTCCAAACATCCCTTCCACAGACAAGGACCAGGACACCAGGACACGGCCGTGCCCCAGTTTGGCTCCCAGGGCGGCTCTCCCGGTTCCAGGGACTCTCCAGGTGCCATCCTGAGCTGCACAGCTGCTGCATCACCACCTGCAGTCTCATCCACATTTTTTCCTGCCCTCTTACTCCACTCCAGGAAATGTGAGGAGCATGCCCTGCTTCATTCTTCACCCACTCCATCTGGGGAGTTTCTTTGGCGAGGGGTCCTGAGGCAGTGGCACCACTCGAAGTCCAGAGTGCAGAGCCCAGGTTTTTCCTGCATGAGTTTAACTGGGAGAAGCCAGACTCAAAATAGCAACACACAGGGATATTCCCAGGCAGGAGCTGCATCCCTGGCAGCTGGGAAGCTCTGCCACCCCCTTGGCACAGCCCCACTGCCAGCCAGGCAGAGCAGAACACCTCACCCCAAGCAGACTTGCATTAAAAACTGAGGTATAGCAGCACAAACTTGTTCCTTTTTTTGTTCTTTCCACTTTATAGTATATATGTTATCGTTTATTTATAGGCAGATCACTTCACTATTTACAGTACATGAGCGTAGAGATTCTACAGTCTTTTTGATGTAAACAAGAAACTCCACGGCAGGGGAGTCTGGAAAAAGAAGCCAGTTCTGAAGTATTTACACAATTTAAAATAGAACTTTTATACCCACTGGATAGATATAGAGAATACATTGAGCGATTTGGTTAAATTATCTATGAAACTATAGAATCTGACAATGTAAAAATACAAGAAAACGTTCTCTCATTTTAGAAGGTAGACAGTTAAATCACACTAGAAATAAATCTCTTTTGTTTTTTAAAAATAATAACAATAATAATAATAATAAAGGAAAGGCATAAGAATCCATGCCATCTCTTAAGGTTAAAGTATATTACATAAATAAGGACACAACAGAACGGAACTGGGGGAAAAATTAAGTGAAATATAAAAAAACCGCTATCAATTAAAAAAAAATACTAAAAACTTGATTCTTAATCATAAAGGGATCAATGCTGCTGCTTTTACTTACTCTTCAAGTAGAAAATTGGAGAGTTAAGTAGTACTTACTCAGCATGAGTAAGGGAGGCAGAATTGACCCCTAATAATTATGAGCAGTGTCCTTTTACTTAAAAAAAAAAAAAAAAAAAGACAGAATTTAGCTTTTTTTTATAAATAACAAAGCAGATGTGCCCCTTTTTAGGTGAAATTCTTACACCTTTCTCAAGAAATGCATCAGTTGAACCGTTCTCTCTCTTTCTCACATGCACTCACACACTCCCTCCCCAACTCCTGCTGCTGCCCCTGGCCCCAGGGAGGGCGAGGGAAGAGGAATGAAACCCCAAAATGAAACCCCAAAATGAAACCCCAAGGCTGCATTTGGCTCTATATTGCTTGAGATTGTCAGGGATGCACTTAGAACACGACAGGTGTCGGGTTCAGCTCCAACACCGGTGGACTCAAGAGACCTCCAGAAAGAAAAGAAATCCCTCCCAAAAAAAGGAGAAAACCATGTTGATCTGCAATTGTGAAACTCCTGGACAAGGCCCAGACTGAGATGAGGCTCAGGACTGTAACGTGGTGAGCAAGCTGCTGCATCCTCAAAGATGTGCAGCCCAGGCAGGAAATCGAGGAATGGAGAGAAACCTTTGCTTTGGGGGCAGCATCCATCCTAAAACCTGGGATTGTCCTCTGCATTCAGCCCACACACTCAGACCCGTTTGCTCCTCCCTGCGGAGCCTCAGGGACACGCTGGATTCCAGCCAGAAACCTGCTGCGCCCCCCCCAAAAAAGAATTAGTTTTTCTGGGGCAAACCTGTGCAAAACAAGCAAAAGGGGCATTTTATCAGAAACTCCTCACGCATTCAGCATTTCCCCACAGCAGGAAACGGCTGGGGGAACGTTCTATACTTACACACTTTTAAAAAAATAAATCTCCTCCTGACTTATTCCTACCCTTTTGCTCCCAGTTTCTCCTGCCCACCCCACAGCCCTGGCCCTCACAGGGGGCTGGGGTGTGAGGGGTCCCTTTTTGAGGGGCACCCACGGTGGTGCCACAGGCTGGGTGGGATGTAAAGGCAATCCTTGGAAAAGGGGGGGATCCCCAGTCCCTGGCAGCTGCTGCAAAGCTCTGGGCACCTCTGGCTTCCCTGGCAGC
This sequence comes from Parus major, assembly GCF_001522545.3. Lineage (NCBI taxonomy): Eukaryota > Metazoa > Chordata > Aves > Passeriformes > Paridae > Parus > Parus major. The sequence continues at coordinate 1,480,842 of NC_031782.1, forward strand.
AGGGCCTGGGCATTGCTTTGCTCCTGCCCCCAATTCCCTGTCAGCATCCAAATTTTAGGCAGCTCAGGAGGGAGCTCTCACCTGCCCCTGTGCCCGACCTACCTTCCTGCAGACTCGAGCACTGTGAGCTAAAGACACCTTTACAGTAAAAAAAAGAACCAACAAAAGACCCACAAAAATTAAAAAAAAAAAAAAAAAAAAAAAACCATGTGGAAATTCACTTTTCACCCAGTCCTAAAAGGTGGGGGAAGCCCCAAGGCAGGCAGCACACAGCCCAAGGGGCTCTAAGCATAGTGCATAAGATTTTTCTGGGGAGGAGGGAAAACAGACCATCCCAAGTGAAGGGAAAAAAAAAAAAAAGGTAAAAACCCAAACCAAAACCAGAAAAACCCAACCCCACTTATAGGCTTCAGGCACCACGAAGACCACTTATTGCATCTCTTCCTACCCTAGGGCTGCAGTACTGCTGAGCTCTGTGCAGGACCAGCCCTCCCCTTCCCCAGCAGCAGCCTCGGCACCCAGAGCTGAGCCAGGGCACCCAGCCCCAGAAACACCGGGAAATTCTCCATCTGGGTGTGCCAAAGGCAGTGCTTGGGAAGTGACTGAGTGATCCCCTGGAGGGGACTGCAGCCCCCCCAGCTCTGCACTAACCCTTCCCCTCCACCACCCTTGATGCATCCCCAGCGGGGCCCAGCCATGGGTGCCCCAGCTGAGTGGGAGATGGAAGAATTCCACATATTTGCTTTCTTTTTTTTTTTCCTTTTTTTTTTTCTTTTTTTTCCTTTTTTTTTTTTGTTTGCTTTTTTTTTTTTTTTTTTTTTTTTTTTGATTGATCGTTTTCTGAAAAACATCAGCACAGCACAGGACAGTACTACCCACCCTAAATGTGTCGCTATATACATTCTACATAAGCTCTATAGCAATCACATGTAAACATCATCATCATCATCATCATCGTGAGGAAATACTAGGACAGAAAAAGGCAAAGCTACAATGAGGCAATTGCCAATAGCAGATGCTCAGTCTCGGCCAGAGCTGCTCGTGTTTGCTGCGGTGGGATGAGAACAGGGGGGATTTTGGGGTGGGAGAGAGGCCGGGTTTCAGTGCTGGGGCTGAAGTGGCACAAGGCCGGTTCCCCGGCAGTGATGGTCACCGTGGGGACCCCGCGCTGGCCTCCGGGCCCTGGCGCTGCCGGGCCGGGTGTTGTCAGAACCGCGGCTCTCCCGAGGGGAACAGCCAGGGAACTGTGCTGGTGTCGGCATTGCTGCTCCTGCCAGAGCCCAGCTGCGCTCCGGCCCCGAGCCTCGGCCCACCCTGGCGGGGCTCCGGCCCCGAGCCTCGGCCCACCCTGGCGGGGCTCCGGCCCCCGGCACCTCGTCCCGTTCCCGAGGCTTCGGTCGCTCTCCCCGCAACGTGCCCGGGGAACTGGGGATAAAACCCCCAAGTCATGGCGAGGGGAGACCCCAGGAGACTCTAATCTATCTATTGGCAGAGTTAAGGCTATAATATTCTATCTACAGAGGATGGCTGAATCCCTAGTGGTCTCTGGGGCTCAAAAATAAAAGGAGAAGGTGGCAATGGCTTGAGGCGCAGCAAGATTCCCGCTCCCTTGGGAAAACAGTGCCTCTGGCCGGCTGGTGGTGGGCTTTGCTCCGGCTGGGGGACAGCTGTGTCCCCATCTCACCCCAATCACACACGGAGGGCAAGTCCTCAAGTAAATCTGACACTTAAATCCAGCCCCGAGGGCCCTTGGCCAGAGGCAGAGCTGTGCCCCGGGGCGCTGGGACAGATCTGGGCTGCGGGTGGGTGCTGGGGGGTGTATGGCTTATCAGCTACGGGGCAGGGTGTGGGTGGGGGTCCAGTGTGGGTGCTGTGCCCCCCAGCCTCTCTGCATTTGGGGCTGGACTTCGGGCTGTGTGTGGGGCTGGAATTTGGGCTGTGTGTGGGGCTGGAATTTGGGCTGAGTTTGGGGCTGGAATTTGGGCTGTGTGTGGGGCTGGACTTTGGGCTGAGTTTGGGGCTGGACTTTGGGCTGTGTGTGGGGCTGGACTTTGGGCTGTGTGTGGGGCTGGACTTTGGGCTGTGTGTGGGGCTGGCTGCCCAGCAGAGAGCACAGCCAGGTCTTCTCGCCCCGCTTGCTTTGCAGGGTGTGGATCAAGCCCCAGGGCCTGGCCAGTCTCCCAGCCATCCAAGGAGCTGGAGAGGACCAGCTCCTCCACACGGACCGGAGACATCCATCCCCCAGCGGCTCAGGCCCGGCAGCCCCCAGCCCCTGTCTCCAAAGGCAGCAGGGGTGCAGCAGCGCTGGCTGCAGGTGCTGCATCCCTCTCCCACCCTCTGCAGCCTGCAAAGCCGCCCGGCCCAGGCTCCATCACCCACCGGGACCCAGCTCAGCACTGGGGGGCTCGGGCCACTCCAGCACAAAGAATGGCTTTGACAGCAAAGTGGGTGAACCCGGGGCAAGCACCGAGCACCCCGGTTTGCCAGCAGGGGAATGTCAGCTCTGAGACTGCTCTGACCCCCCATTTGCTGAGTGGCAAGTGCCTCATTACAGTGCATAGTTAAAAATCAAGGAAGCGGTACAATAAATCTGAATTACAGTACATCTGAGCCATAAATACATTTCTTTTTTTTTTTTTTTAAGTATATACTTTTTTTTTTCTTCTCTTCTTCTATTAAAAATTAGTTTATAATCCTGATTCTATTCACAATGAACAATTTCATCATCACACACTACAGACAAAAAAATGTTATGGTGAACACAGCTGCAACTCCACGGTGGGAGCGTGGGGAGGGCAGGGAGGGGGAAGAGGGGCCGGGGGGCTCCTAGGCTCACCCTAAAACAACCAGTCAGAAGCAGAGGGGGGACTAACGTGTGGCAGTGAGACATCAACACCATGGGGACTCACAGACAGAAGCAGCTTTGTTCAATGTAAACATCGATCAGGGGACAGCAGTCTCTCTCTCGCGGGCGTGCTCTCGCTCTCTCTCTCGCTCTCTCGCTTGCCATAGACTGAATAATTTCTTTGAAAACGTAAACATATTGGAAGTGCCTTGACTGAGGTATTGAGGTATTCCTCCAAGGTTAAGGCTGTTACCGATGCAGGCTGAGCTGGGCCTCCTGCAGCAAGCTGTCGAAATCCATGGTCTCGTACTTGCTTTTCACCGGAGCCGGGGAGGACTCGTCCGTGCCGCAATCTGGGGATGGCAGGGACAGAAGGCAGTTGGGTCAGGGAGGGGGGATCAGCGTCCTCTCTGCCTCATGGGGAGGGAAACTGAGGCACAGCAGGGCACTGCTCACTGCCCTGCTACTGCACAGCCAGGCTGGACACAGTGGCAGTGGTGACGGGACCGGGGACACCGAAAAGAGCTGGGGCAGAGGGGCTGACACACACCGCTGACATTCAGTGCCAGGGTGAAAAAATCAGCTGGGTGCAGCTAAATTTGGAGGGGATGACACAGGGCCATCCCATGGGAGCTGTGCTGGTGGCAGAGCCAGCCTGCTCTACTGCCAGCCCTGCGCCAGGAGCTGAACACAGAGTGCCCCTGGAAAGCCCAGGGAATTCAGCACCTAGCAGAACTAAGGCTGCCTAATTTCACAGCAGCTTAACATTTTGGGTGTATAGTTTTGAATGGTGTGGTTGCATTTCACCTCTGCCTGGGGCCTCCCCTTCTTATCCTGTACCAGGACGAGCAGGAATTTAGGAATGAGCCGGGCTGTGCAGGAAGGGGGTGACTGGTGGCTCTGAAGAAATCAGGTGAGGAGAACTGAGGGGGCTTCTCTTAGGCAGGGGGGGCAGCTCTGGCCCCCTCCCCACAGCACTGCACAGTCACCAGCTTCCTCATGGGCTGTTACCTGGCTACTAATTTATCTGTGCCCAAAATGGGAGGCTCTGGGATTTATTTAGATGAACAATGGACCTTTTGCCCACAATCAAAGTCAAGGCATGGCTGCTCTAAGCAGAGAACATAGTGCAAGGTGATAAAAAAACAGGGAGTACTTGTAGGTAAGTACTTGTAGGTAAGCCAAGACTTGGGGATTTATTTTCTTGAAGTCTTTCACCCATCAAGTGGGACCCAGAACCCTTCAGCCCCTGCAGTGGGTACAGAAATAAACATGCAGTGTTGGTGAAACACCTGAAGCAAGGAGGGCTGGACAAAGCCTAGGACACATTTCTCTTGCAGGACCAGCCCAGGGTTTGGCTCCTGGCCCTCAGCTCAGGCTGCAGCCCTGGTGCCACAGTCACTGAGACCTTGCTGAAGCACTGAAAGGATTAATGCGACCACAGCACATTTCAGTGCTGTCACTTTGGCTCCAGAGTGCATGTGCAGCGTGGTGGATCTGTCCTGCAGAGCAGCAAACCACCCACATCACCTCTTGGGCTAATGAAATGTTGCTGACTGCCTTTTCTAATGCATGGGAAGGGAGTTTTCTGCTGGAAAGCCTCCAGCACTGTGCAGAAACTCAGCAGACACAGGATGGGCTGCGCTCAGCTGAGACCTGGCAGCCCCAGGCTGGGATGCTACATTTTGCAGCCAACACACCCTGAGGCCTCACATCAGTTTGTTTTTTTCCTTCTCCCCAATTTCCCAATCCGCCTGTCTGAGCCACGAGGCACAGGAAAGCCAGGGGGCTTTTCCTGCAGGCTCTGAAGGCGTTTGGATCCCTGCATGACCAGGGCTCAGCAGTGCAGTGTGCTCTAACAGCTCTGTGCTGATAAAAGAGACAAAGCAGCTGCTGCTTCCTCACCCAGGTCAGCGTATCTGGTCCAGAAGAAGCGGCCCAGGCCACCAGAGCTGAGCTGGAAGGAGGGCTCATTCCTCTTCCTTAGCGAGGGGCCGTTCTTCAGCGATAAGGCGGCGTGCTCGGAATACCGGTACGTGATGAAGCCGTACTTCTCCCCCCTGAGCAACCACAGAAAGAATTCAAGATGTCATGAGCCCTTGTGATACAGCTCTACACCCCTGGCCCATCATTCCTCCATCCCACAGATGCCCTTGGATCTCTGCACATGCTGAGTCTCTTTGACAAAAGCACCAAGACCGAGAGCTCGGCTGACCCAGGGGATCAATGTGGTGCTGCCTCGTGGTGCTGTGGGGTTTGGGGAGAGGAGCTGCCTGTAGCTGCTGGAGCCCTGGGCACAGCTCACTGCCCACCCACCTGTTAGTCCTGGACAGGACCTGACACTCCACGATTTCACCAAACACCTCGAAGCGTTTCTTCAGCTCGCTGGAGCTCATGCTGCTGGAGAGGTTTCTGATGTACACCACCCGGCCTTCCCCCTGCCAAAGCAACCAAAAGCTTTCAGGCTTGGACCCTGCACCTCTGTGCTGCTGCTGGGCTGTGGAGGAGCCCCTGCAAGCCAGCACTGGGAAGCACTGCCATGGACACAGCCTGCCACCTCCAGGATCTGGCTGTCTCCGAGGTCACAGTGTCACCCCCAGGACAGCCATAACCAGGCTGGAGCAGCCACCGCTCCCTTCTTCTCTCTTAAAATTCTCCCACATTCTTCCAGCTCTCTCAGCTTCTCCTGGCAAATGTGGGATATATTCCCAAGAATTGCCAGGGGCAAAATCCAATTGCATTGCAGGAAAAGGTGCCAAAGCAGCATGTGTGAGTGTGAGTGTGTGTGTGCAGGGAGCACCGATTTACTCTGCTGTGTGCCCACCCCTCTTCCAGCTCCCAGCATGTGCCCACGGGTTCCCGGAGCACGAGGATGCAGTGGGGCCACATCTGTGACAGCTGAGCAGCTTCAGGGATTCCCCAGTTCACCCCACAAACTGCCAGTGCCAAGTGCACTGAGGCAGCAGCGTAGGATGCTCTGGGCATCCCTGTGCCAAGGGCTCCGTGTGCTGCCAATCGCTGGCGGCTTCGCTGCACGTTGGGTTTTCCTCTCTCCCCACCCCATGTCCTTGTTTAACACTGGCCTCGCACCAAGGGATGCTGAAGCCAGGGCTAATGGGCTCCACTGCTGCTTTCTGGAGCAGGAGATGAGCCCAGGGCTGGGGTTGCTTTGTGAGGTCCCCGCTCACTTACGATGGCCTTTTCCCGTCTCTTCTTCAGCTGGCCCCGGTGCCCATTTCCACCCTGACACTGCTCACCGTTCTCACACCTGCAAGGGAGGGACAGGGGGTCAGCTAGGGGCTGGGGGAGCTGCTGGGAAAGCTTCAAACATCACTGAGAACCTGAGTCACCCACAGGAGTGGGTGGGCACTCGGGGGCACTGGGAGCCAAGGAGAGACTGGGGTCTGGAAACACTGGACAGGGCACTGGGAAGGTTTTTCTCATCAATGCCAGGGTGTCCCAAGCCAGCACCTGTCCCTTCCCAGGCCTGGCTTGGGTGCCTGCCCACGCCCTGTCACCCATGGAACCCTCCCAGCTGCTTCGCTCTGCCACTGCTTCCTCAGGCCATGGCTGATGCTTGCAGCAGTGGCTGAGGCAGTACCAATTATTTTCATAATTTTTCCTTCATTAATTAGCATCTTTACTGCTTGGGCCAGCAGAGCAGAGAGCACTGGGGCTGCCCTGCACCATGCTGAAAATTCAGTGGGCAAAAGCAGTCCCAATGTCCTCGTGCCCCCCGTACCTGAAGGCGCGTCTGCTGGCGGGTGACCGCGACCGGCAGCACGAGGAGCCCGAGCTGGACCTGCTCCGGGAGCAGTAATGCAAACTGGTCCTGGAAAGGGGGTTTCTCCTCAGGCACAGCTCGGTGTTGCCATGCTCCTCCTCTTCCTCCTCCTCATCCTCCTCATCCTCCTCCACGGGGGAGCCGCTCTCACTGCAGCTGTCCTCAAAGACCGTGTCATACTCGGGGGTTTTGCAGAAGACCATGTCCTCCTCGTCGAGGGCACTGTCCAGAAAGCCAAAGTGCTTTGTTAAGCTGGCTCTGATCTCCTGGTCTCTCAGCTGCTTCACGCCGTCCTTCCACAGCAGCTCAGCGCCCGTGTCCTTGCCCAGCTCCAGTCCCTGGTAGTGGGCGGCCGGGACCCTCCTCTTGTGCTCCGTCTCCACCTGGCTCGGGGGCTCCCACGACTTGAGCGCCTTCCTCTGCAGGGCAGCCTCGGGTTTCAGCACCTGGCAGTAGTCGTGGTCCCCAAAGGAGCGGGAGAAGGGCCTCTTGAGCAGGCCCTGCTGCTCGGGGAGCGCCCGCCCGCCCGCCCGGCTCAGGTGGGCGAACAGCTCCGTCCTCTCCGGGTGCTTCCTGGGGGCTTTCTGTGAGGCTGCCACGTCCCCGGTGCCCCCGGGGCTCAGGGACATCCCGTCCTCCTTCCCTGGCTCCTGGGGGATGTCTGGCTTGTACAGGTCCTCCTCGGCGGGTTTGTATGGCGGAGTGGTGGGCGGTGTGAGACCTGAACCCCCCCAAACAAAGGGCAGGAGTCAGCTCTGCCCCCTCTGTCCCTCCCCAGTCCTGGGCTGCACCTGCGGCCCCCATAGCCTCAGCCAGTGGCACTTGGGGGAACAAGAAGGATGCCCGGATCCCAGTAGGGACCAGAGGACTCTCCCTTCCCTCTTGGCTCATGCAGGGCCCCCTGAACAGCTCCTCCCACCCCAAACACATTCCCCTGAGCTGCTCACGGTGCTGGGATGTGGCAGCACACAGGAGTCTCCTGTGTTTGCAGTGTGAAGGGGATGAAGGTGCCCCCTTGGCTGGGTAGGCTGGAAGTGGTAACTCCAGGCTGAATTTAGGGTAAACGAGCCCCCTCCTAGAGTGCATTTCTGCAAAACTAAAAAATCCAAAGCCTGTCCTACCTGCTGTCCCACACAGCTCCACGGTCAGCATTGGCTCAAAGTTTCTCTTCCCAAAGGCTGGGTCACTGGAGAAGAGCAGAAAATCAGGAGAGTTTAGGTGAACCACAGTCCCAAAATCCAAAGGAAAGCTGACAAAACACTGCCCACAAGTGAACCCTCCCGCTTTGGCTGCTGCCTGACAGAGTGACCCCACAAGAGCAGCTCTAGGGCACACACCAAGTGTGTCTCTCCCAGCTCCTTGCACCCTGTGGCTCCCCACAGCCCCGTGCCCAGCAGTGCAGCTCCCTGTGCTCTGCAAACACAGCTCCCTGTGCTGGCTGCAGGGGCCCTGCCCAGCCACACAACCCCAGGCAGTTTCCAGCCCCACACTGGTTCACTCAGCCCCATGTGCACTTACGTTTGTGCCAAGGACAGTGTGAGACACCTGGGTGTTTCTGAAAGGCAGGAGAGAAGCAGGTTACCAGTGGAGCTGTGTCCCTGCAGCGCCCACTGAGGGCTTTGCCCACCTGACAGGGACGGCTCACGCTGCCAGGGCTGAGCCATTCCTGCACTTGCACTTTGCTGGGGTTTTGGGGCACCACTAAAGCTGAACCCCAGAGCCCAGACCCAGGGAAAACCCACAGGGAAGAACCTGGAGGGATGGGGCAACCTGGTGGGTTATGGCCACGCCAACTCCCACACCTCATTATAAGGATGGGAAAACTGAGGCAGAAGATGCCCACGGATTGAAAAAGCACCCCAAAAAAGAACAGAGCCCCACAGCCTGGCAGCACAGGGGGCTGCTCACAGCTCTCCTGCCAGCTGAGCACCCGGCCAGCATCACTTGCCCGTGGCCGGGATGGCACGGGCAGCACGGGCACACTGGGGAGGGCGAGCAGAGACAGTCACAGCCCTCACCTGTTTGCTCCAGGAGGGCACAGCGCCGGCTCTCAGTGCCCACCTCGCCATCCCCCAGGGAGCCCAGGCAGAGGGGCTGCGGCTCCACCGATGGGGCTGTGCCCCCCACCTCCACTTCGGCCGCCGGCTCTTGGGCAGAGAAGCCCTCCAGCATCGGAGGAGCGGCCTCGCCGCAGCCCAGGGCCACGGAGGACTCGGGGTGCGGCTCGTCAAGGAAGGAGAGCCAGTGCCCGAGCTCGGGGTTGAGTCTCTTGGAGCGGCGCACGGCGTAAACAGCGCTGTCCTGCCTGCGGGCCGCCTTCCCTGCTCCAGGGCCGCCCTCCTGCTTCCCAGCATCGTCCTCAAGGCCGCCCAGCTCCCGCGGTGCCTCCGCCTCGGGGCTGTGCCGGGGCTCGCCCCTCTCTGCCGCCGCTTTCCCTCTGGCTGTGCAAGTCCCACCGGCATCCTCGGCATCGGGCGGCGCGGGGGAGCAGGAGCCGGGCGGCCGTGCCAGGGCAGCGTACACGGGCTTGCCCAGGCGGTATGGCTTGCTCACATCGCACAGCAGGTCCCTCGCCAGCAGCTCCTTCAGGATGGAGAAGGATGCTCCGGGCTTCTTGCAGCCGCCGGCTGCCTGCCAGGCGCAGCCCGGCCGGCTCTGGGCGCTGCCCGGAGCGGGGGCACAGTCCGCTCTGGCTCTCTTGAAGGGGCTGCTGCAGGGCTGGGGATTGCTGTCGGGGGGCAGCTTGCGAGGGGGCAGGCAGTAGGTGTGCATGTAGCGGATCAGCTCCACCACCGAGTGCAGCTCGCCCTCGCAGGAGAACTGGCTGCCCGTGCCGTCCTCCGCCGAGGACAGGGCGGCCACCGAGTCGCCGGAGCTCAGCGAGTCCTCGCTGGAGTCACTGTCGTCCTCGTGATGGGCGCAGCCGCCCGGGGACGGGTGGTGGCCGCTGCCGGGGCACTCCTCGGGAGCCTGGGGGGCTTTGGTCTGGGAGCAGGAGGTGCTGGAGGTGAGGTGCCGGTGCAGCTCCGTGCAGCTGCGGCTCTGTGCCTGCGGGACGCTCGCCCTCCTGTCCCGGGGACCCTCCACCTTCCCAGAGGAGAGAGGAGAAAGTCAGCCACGACCCTGGGGGGAGGCTGAGAGAGCCACCCCACACCCTGAAACCCCCCGACCTCCCTGGGAGAGCCACCCCACACCCTGAAACCCCCCGACCTCCCTGGGCTCATCCCCTCCTGCATACAGCGATGCTCCATCTCCCCGGGAGGGACCTGCTGCTCTGCCCAGCCAATCTCATTTCCCAGGCCTAATGCACCGCACAACCACAATTAGCAAAGCAGGAAAATCTCTGATGGCACCTTCTGCCGGTTTCAGATCAGCTCAAGTGTTGGGCTGGGCTCTGCAGGCAGTGATTCCCGGCTTGGGCTGAGTCAGCAGCGAGGGGGACAAGGGGGTGAGCAGGGAGCACACGGGGCTTTCACGAATGGGTGCTCAGGGAAGCTGGGAGAGGCCAAACCCCGCTGGGTTCAAGCGAGATCAAGGTGCTTCTTAGCACAGCACGAAGTCTAAAGCTCTGCAGAGCCCAGACTGCAACAGCCAGGGATGGGAGCCCTGCGGGTGACAGTCCCTGCCTGTTCCCAGCTCCTGCCCAGCCCAGAGGCTGCTCACACTGCCCAGCACCATCCCTCGGGCCCCAGGAGGTGGGTGCTGCAGGGTTTGGGGGGTACCTTTGTGCAGGGCCGTGCGGGCCGTGACTTTGGGGTCCCCGGGCGCCGGGCGCTCCCGTCCCGCTGGGCCTCGCAGCTCGGAGGCGACGGAGAGAGGAGCAGCTTCTTCAGCTGCAAAGAGAAGGGGCAAGAAAAGGAGTCGGCATCGCAGCGAGGGCTCACGGGAGAGCACATCCATCCAAAAATGGGGACAAAAAATACCGGGCGGGGAGGGTTAGGGTTAGTGTTTCCCACCTCCTCGTGGCTGTGGGGCAGGTGCCTGGCTGTGCACAGCCCTGTGGGGCCGGGGCTGTCCCCACAGCGTTCAGCCCAGGGACCCCCAGGCGGGCTGGGGCGGTGGGGACAGGAGGGAATTGACTTCCCAGGGCCAGCCCCACTGGTGTCAGACACACAGGAGCTGCCGTGGCATCCCAGCTTCTCACTCCATCAGTTGTGCCCTGAGGTGACAGAGGCTTTACACGGCTGTGAGTGATGGGTTTGGACAGCTCGCTCGAGTCCCCGTGCGAGCCTCATTTAGCCAAAACATCCTCGACTCATTAACGAGCTCTCAAGGCGTTTTGCAGATGCAAATCCCGGTGGGACCTGCCGAGGATGTCCCCCATCACCGTGTCCATGGGCACTGCGGGGTTTTCCCCGGGTCACCCTCTGACGGCAGGGTCAGCACAACATTTCCCTTCTACTCAACCCCAATTTTGATCGGGGGGAGTGAAAAAAAAAACAAATAAACCCAGACCCCACACCCAGCAACATTTTCGATCGTGCCCATGCGGCGCTAACAACCGGAGGTGACAACAGCTCAACAGCAAGACGACTGCGTAGGCACCGGGGACTGCAGGAGAGACAGATCTGGGGCTCCCGGGGGGCACAGAGCCCTGGCGGGTTAGGGACTGATAGAAAAGGGGTGCCCGGGTCAGGGTCTGCCAGGAAATGCCAGCCGCAGCTTTAGGAGCGAGGCTCCCGTTGGTGGAAGCGCCCAGCACCCTTTCCCCCCCTCCCCTGCAACGTATACATCCTATATATACACATACAGGTCATGTGTGATATATACCCCTGCGCGGGGCGTGGGCGGTGGAGATGCACGCTGTCACCACTGGATGTCACTCCTCCCCTTGGCTGGGTTTTTGGGGACACCCCGGGAGCGGGCTGGGGGCTCTGGGCAGGACAGCGAGCCGCAGGAGGGAGCGGGCTGGGGGTCCTGGCCCAGGGAACCCCCCGGGGAGGGCAAGAAACGCTCCCACTCCATCCTGGCCAGGAAGGGGAGTGGGGCCGGAGCCCCAGTGTTGCAGGGAACCGAGAGGGATGCTCCTCCAGCCACCAAATCTGGAGGGGCTGGAGGCCACGCAGCCCCCGAGGGGCTTTGGTGGGTCAAAGGCTCCCCCTGAAAGGCGAGGGAGGGCAGGGGCTGACACTCTGTGACAGCGGGGAGCTCGGCCCGGGGCAGAGCCAGGGGGAACAGCCACCACTGCCCATGGGCACGGGGCTGGGATGAGCCAGGGAGAAGCCCGGGCAGCCCCACACCTGCACGTGGGATTTAAAGCAGGTGTGGGTGTCCCAAAGCAGCCCCCAGCCCTCTGCCACCCGCCCCCCACCCCGTCCAGAGATAGATTTGTATACACACAGCTCGTTCCCGTGAGGATGGTGATGGAGGTGACAGCAATGATGCAGAACATGTATACGTATACAATACAAGTATATGCTTTGGTATTGACGGTTAAAGAGAGTTTTAAGCCTAGAATGAAAAAATTCAGACCTTGGCTTCCTATCATACCCATGCAGCCGGCTTATCTGGGGCTCATCCAAATCCACCTTAAACAGTAGGAAGTGGGTTCTTACTAGAGACAGCTCATCACACTCGGGGGCCGGGGGCGGCCCCCCCGTGACCGGGGCGGTGGGTTTGGGGGAAGGGGCAGGTGAGGTGGTGGCAGAGTTGAGCGTGTCCCCCTCTTCCATAGTTCGGAAGGCAGCCAGGCCCATGTCATCTCCCTGTATATCATCCAAAGTCTCGGTGAGGGCTGCCAGCAGCGCTTCGTTCTCGCTGTCTATTATCTGAAAGGAGCAGGCAGAGAAGAAAGGGGGTGTTAGGATGGGCAGAGGGTCCTCGTGATGCTGGAGAGGGGACAGGGACCAGCAGAGCCACAGCAGCTCCCTCACTGTCCAGTGATCCCACTGGGAGAGCTTTTCCCCAGCACAGCACTGGGATGGGATGAGGTGAGACCCCAGAAAGGAGCATCAGTCTGAACAACTCCGCCCCAGCAGGGAAAGAGTGAATCAGAGCATCTCTCCCAACAGCCCCTCCACCCCACCATGAGGCAAACAGCAGCAGATAAAGGATCTGTGAGGAAGAGTGGCCCAAATCCTCCTGACTGTGCAAGTGCAGAGCTGTGAGCTCAGCCCAGTGGACAAGAGGGCACAGCCTCCCAGGAGGGCACGGGGGAAGCTCTGCCCACTGGCCAGATGCCACAGCTTGTGACAACAACCACTCTGAGTTTTGTATTCACTAAAAGCCCCCAAACACAGGCACCTCCAGCTCTTCAGGGGCTCCCACACTTAAAGCTGCTGCACCCAGTGCTGTGTGAGAGACCCTGTCCAGAGCCTGGCCCCAGCCACCCCCAAATCTGCCATCAGCATCCCCAGGTCACGCTGTTCACCCAAAAACCCGCTTAGGGGAGCTGTAGTGCGAGGCCCATCTCCCTCTGGGCCAGGCAGGGCCAGGGGCTGCTCCTGCCTCCTCCCTGCCCATGGCTCCAGCTTGACTTGGGTCCCTCTCTCCACCTGGGCTTTGGCTTTGTGATGCACCTCCAGCCTTCCCAGTGCCCTCCCAGTCCCATCCGGCCCCACGAGCTCCCTTCCAGTCTGGCAATACAGTGCTGAAGCCCAGAAGAGGATGCAGAAGCTGAGGAATGGCTGGAGTGAGCCAGAAGTTCCTTCTTTTTGGTCCTCCTCCATCATAATCTGAATGTAAACCGTGTCCAACGGGAAGCAGGCTACCATCAGCAGTAAAATTAGCACGGGGGTAAAGTCAGGCTCACAGGCAGGACTGCACACAGCCTCCTGTGTTTCTCTCCTCTTGTTTGAAAATTAAACATCTTTTGTTCCATGCCCTAACCTTGCTCGCAGTTACTGGAGCAGGCTCCAGGGAAAGGCAGCAGGATGCTCCATTTTTGGCTCCGTTTCTTTTCCTCCTGTTATTGGCACGAGATTGCTGTGCATACAAGTTCAGTGGGATACATTTCATCATACTCCACTGCTCCTCATCGGCCTGGCTTTTGCATTTCTTTTCTGTTTATCTTTTCCCCAGGAAGTTCATGGAAAATATGCATCTCGTGATGAAGGTCCCTCAGCTGGACTGGACCATTTTCAAGCACAGCATCAGCCCAGCACAAGAGCCAGAGGGTTGTTATTATGGGCAGGTTAGAAAATATTGAGGCCTTTTTTTTTTTTTATATCTCCTTGTTTAAATAGAAATCATCCTCCTCCCAAAATGTAACCCAGGGTTGGTGATTAGCTGGTACCTGTGGCTCACAACCTCCTCGTGCAAGGGGGTGAAGGCCTGGGCGCTGCTCAGGAGGGCACAGAGCCCCCAGCCCCGAGGACAGCCACATCCAGGGCATGGCACGAGCTTTGGGCAGGGCGAGGGGGCTGCCCAGCCTGCTCTGTGCCCTGTCCCCTCTGACCTCCCTGCTCCAGCCTGTGTGTGCTGTGCCCTGCCCTGCCCTCACAGCTCCAGGGATGATCAGAGACAGGAGCAGAGGGACACGGAGCATCCCCTGGGCCAGCACCGCCATGGATCCGAGCAGAGGAAGCAGCCCCTGTGCCAAAGGGACCCCAGCCCCACGCAGAGGGGGCTGCCAGAGCTGGGAAAACAGAGGAAGGGGCTGCTTTGTGCTCCTGGAAAGGGAATTCTGCCAGTGCTGAGACCCCCGCACTGCCGCCCTGGCATTCCGGGAATGGAACAGGACACGCTGCACCCCGGCTGCAATTCCCTGTGAATAATCCAGCACAGGAGGCTGGCTCAGCATCCTCCTCCTCCTCCTCCTCCTCCTCATTAGCCCTACTCTGCTTGCCCCATTTAGAGCTGGTGCACAAATTAATGGAGCACTAATCAGCTGGGGAGGAGATATTAATAGTTATGTGTGTTCCCTCCTCCCACCCTCCTTCTCCCCCTGCCTGCACCCTCGGGGGGTTGGGGGTACCTGGAAGAGCTCGGAGTCGTCGGTGCTGTACTGGCTGGAGTCGGTCTCCGAGTGCTCCCCGCCCCACTGCAGCTCGCTGAAACACCCAGCAGAGTCCAGGTCTCCGGCGTCCAGCTGGGACAGATCGATCTCGGGGAAGTCAGAGTAGAGATGCTCCTCGCCAGACACCTCATACTGCACACAGGGAAGCACAGAAAGGGCTGAGCCCGGCGGTAAAGGCAGCAGCATCGCCCCAGGTGTGCCCAGTGATGCCAGCCCTGCTCCAAGGCCCCTTCCTGGCTCCAGGAGCGGTGCCACGGCGCTGGCAGGGTGTGCTGGGCACCTCTTCTCCCACTGGCTCTGCCACTGGTCACTGTGAGCAGCCCCACAGCTGCCACCAAACCCCCCCTGGAACAGCAGGACCTGCATGGGAAGAGCCTCGTCTCTCCCAGCGAGAGCAGGGCACAGCACGGCCACCCAGGGCTCCCAGGGCAACTCCTGCCCCTGCTGCCCTAAAAGTGACATCCAGGTGGCCTGAGGATCAGCACAGGAGGCCTGGGACAGCAGCACACAGGGCCAGCCTCACACCTGTCCCCACCACGGGGCCCTGAAGCACTCAAGACATCCCTCTGGGGAAGCTGCACATCCCAAAGTGCCGCCAAGGCAACCCAGACCCTGCTCCCTGCCCCGTGCCTGGAAATGAGAGGATGCCTGAGAGCACATGGGGGATGTGAGCTGCAGGAGCTGAGCTAAAAATCTCCATTTAACCACAGAAAGGAGCTGGCACCTGCCCCACTTGGGTCTGGCTTGCAGCCATGGAACCCCACGGCAGCACCCAGCACCCGCTGCCTGCCCTGGCATTTGCACCGTGCCTGGTTTTGCCTCGGTGTCCAGGCTAAAACACAGAGGGGAAAGGTCTGCTGCGACTCCTCCCAGCACTGGCTGCCCAAGGGGAGTTTTCTGGCAGTGAGGGAAGCAAGTTTATTTACAGAGCAAATGGATTTTGGAGCAGGCAAACATCTGAGCATGTGAGAGAGGCTGCAGGGGAGCGTGGGGGCCCCTCCTCCTGAAGCACCCTGGAAGGGTCTCCTCCGTCACTCAGTGGGAAGGAAAAGGGATTTCAAACCCAGCTGCAGGGATGGAAAAGACAGCTTTTCTCTCTTTCTCATTTTTTGTTTTTCAAATTGGGATAATCTGGGATTACTGACTGTGTTCCCCCAGGCTGAGGAGCCGGTCTGCCACCACATCCAGGACACTCCAAAGGACACTCCCGTGCACACACTCACTCCCACTTTGCATTTCTCACCTGTTTCCCACCATGACCAGTCCCAGGGGAGGTGGAAAACAGGGAGAGCACCTTGGAGGGCACAGCAAGGGCAGGGGAGAGTGGTTTTATGGCCTGAGGGTGCCATGCCCAGGGCCTGCAGTGGGGCTGGGGGACACAGGGAGCTGCTGCTGCTGCCCCAAAGCCCTGGGAGCTCTCCCAGGACTTTTCACCTTTTTGCTGGAAGGATGTGTATCCGGTAGATACCACAAGTGTGGTGCCACAAAGTGTATCAAGCAGCTCTGAGTGGCTCTGGGAGCTGATACTCCTCGCTGGGCCCCCAGGATGGGATTTTCTAACCTGCCCTGCAAAAACCTTTGTTCCCAGGTGTCAGAGCGCATGCAGCAGGTCAGGAGTGTCCCCACTGCCAGCTCTGGGGGACACAGATGCTGCTTTTCCCCTTGTTCTGTCCCCTCTGCTCTGGGATCAGATGTGCTTTGGCCTTTCAGATGTGTCCCTTACCTGCTGTGGCTTGTCCCTGCCTTCCTGTCCCTGCTCTAGCGCCTGCTCCAGAAAAAGTCTTGTGACAACTTTGTCTCCCCCTTCTCCCCCAAATCTTCCCATGGGAACACAGGCAAAGGCTTTTATTTTTAGCCAAGCCATACATACATAGATATACGTGTGTCTGTGTGTGCGTGTGTGCGTGCAATTAAAAATAGCAGAGCAGCCAAATTCTCCTGCTCCTTTTGATATGCCACAAGGGAAAAGATCCTGGTGCTGAGATCACAAGGAGCAGCTGACACCAGTGCTCGGGATGTCTTTTGATCAACTCCACAGATGTGACATGTCCCCATTGGCAACAGGGCTGGGTAAAAATAAACTCCTGCAATCTAAAGCTGCTGAGCTGCCCTCCCTGGGCACTCCAGGGCAGCACTGCCCCGCCACTGCCACGCCAGGGATGCTCCCAGCTTCCTGCTACAGCTCAGGAATGCCCAAAACTCAGCTCTGAATTGAGCCTCCTCCTCCTGGAAAACCACGGGCACAGCCTTTGCTGATTGAAGTCACCCATTCTGGCACCTGGATGGGCACCCAGCACTCCAAGCAGTGCTGGCAGTGTCATGTATCCAGCCCAGGCAGGCAGGACCTGGGGCTCCAGAGGGTGCCCATCACTCCCAGCTCAGAACCCTGAGCAGCACTGAGCCCCTCTGGGCTGGCCACAGGCTTGGGGAAGGGTCCAGGCCCTGCCCGTGGCAGCAGCCGTGGGGAGGCTGCCTGTGGGCACGGGACCTCATCTGCTCCCACTCTCCCTTTTCCCACCCTTTTGCACTTCCTGCTGCCTTGGGAGAGGAGTGAACTTTTGTTCTAATTTTACTCGGGACTTTGTAGGAAGATCAGCCATGGGTTCTTGGTGTGCAGCCAGCAAACACCCATGGAGACATGCTCAGAAATTTGGAGGCATCCTCCAGCCCAGACACCTGGCCCGGGTGTGCTGCAGCAAGGCTGCGACCAGAGAGCTGCAGGCGGCGTCTGACGGATCCCTGCTCCAGGAGGAGAGCTCCTGCTGGCTCCTTGGTCAGCATCCCTTGGTCTCCTGGCCATGGAAGAGCTCCTGGGTGCTCTGAGGCTGCCACCACTGCTCCCACTCCCTGTCCCTTTGCAATGTCCCCAGCCTGTCCTTCCCAGGGCAGCGGTGGCACGAGGAGCTGGCACAGGGCTTAGATCCATCTCCCTGCCCACCTGTGAGGGTATTCAGTGCAGGCCACTGTCTCTGGTGTCCCCAGAGGCTCTGGGGACACGTCCTGGGCTGGAGCCACATCCAAGGATGACACCCTGGGGACAGCAGGTGGGACATGTCCCTTTCAGTCCTTCTGGTTTGGAGCAGTGTGAACTCTGGCACGTGAGCTCTTTATCTCTGAGGAGACACGAGCCTCCTGCCCAGGCCCAACTCTAATTCAAACACTGGATTAACGAGACAGGAAATGTTTTCCTCTTTTTCAGCGTCAACTTGTGCTCCCCAAACTAAACCCTGCAGTCAGCAGGACTGGAGAGGCTGGCTGGGGTCAGGCTGCTGGCTCCTGGGGACAGCTGTGGCCACGAGCCCAGGGAGAGCAGAACAGCCCTGCTGCCAGGAAAGAGCAACCTGAGCCAGGGCAAGCAAGGGCTCAGCTCATTGTCTGCCTCAGGGAGCCGGGGACAGCGCAGTGACCGTGACAGGGAGACCTGCAGGTGCTCTCCTCTGTCTCACTCCAACAACAGCACCGGTAGAAATCGCCCTTATCTGCAGAACCCCCGGGTCCAGCCCCTTGAAGTCATGGCCAAGTGTTTTGGGCTGCGGGCACCCGGGGTGATGGCACACCAGGGCTTGTGCTTGCTCAGCCTGCACTGGGGCAGCCTCTGAAGAGCTGCCAGCAGCAGCTTCCAGGAGCCTCATCCTGCACTGCCTGCACGGGGTGCTCTGCATGGCCCTGCCACTCTTGGAACAAAGGGGAGAGGCAGCACCTCGAGGGGCCACAGGCAGCCCACTCCTCACCAGGGAGCAAACGGTGACTCAGCTCCTCCCTGCACAGCTCAGAGCCTACCCAGAGCATTAAGGGATAAATATACATCCACACGTGCTGCAGACACAGCCCCAAACGAGCCAGGGGCGTTCAGGCTGGGACCCAAAGTAGCAAAAGGCGAGAAATGCCGAGAACACCAAGTGCTGCTCCCACCAGCCCTCCCTCGGCCCCACGGGGAGCTTCTCCCTCCTCACCCTCACCCGGGCCTGACTCGAAAAAGGAAAGAAAATCCTTGGGCAGGGGTTTTGCAGAGAGTCGTCTGGGCTTATCAGGGAAATCCATAATCACAGACTGCTTCAAACGGGGATTACAGCCCTGCAGGGAGACTGCAGGCTGCTCCGCACGGCGGGCTGGCACCGGGCAGGTGGCACTGGGGTGACACTGGGGTGATACTGGTGTGGCACTGGTGTGGAACTGGTGTGGAACTGGTGTGATACTGGTGTGGCACTGGTGTGGAACTGGTTGATGTGGCACTGGTTGATGTGGCACTCTGGTTGATGTGACACTGGTTGATGTGACACTGGTTGATGTGGCACTGGTTGATGTGGCACTGGTTGATGTGACACTGGCTGGTGTGACACTGGTTGATGTGGCACTGGTTGGTGTGACACTGGTTGGTGTGGCACTGGTTGATGTGACACTGGCTGGTGTGACACTGGTTGATGTGACACTGGTTGATGTGGCACTGGTTGATGTGGCACTCTGGTTGATGTGACACTGGTTGATGTGACACTGGTTGATGTGACACTGGTTGGTGTGACACTGGTTGATATGACACCAGTTGGTGTGGCACTGGTTGATGTGACATTGGCTGGTGTGACATTGGCTGGTGTGACATTGGTTGATGTGACACTGGGCACAGCCCCTCACCCCTTTCAGGCAGGGGTGCCTGCAGACCCCCAGCACCCTCCTGGGCTGCCCCAGAAGCCGAGTGAGGAGCCTTTGGGGGGATCACCCACAGCAGGACCCTGCTGTCCCCACAGCTCCCAGCCAGGTGACATTGTCCCCATGGGGTTGGACCATCAGCACCAGGCCAGGGGCTGCCAGCTCTTTGTCACCCCCAAGGATGTGGCAGCTCCAGCCCAGAGGGATGTGGGGTTTGTGGGGTGGGCAGCCCGGCTCCAGCACCAGGGAGGAGGGCAGAGGTGGGAATGGAGGAGAGAGCTATAAATAAGTGTAAATACAGCAAGGAGGCACCTGGCCAGAGCTGTGAAGGTCACCAGAGTGTGTGCCAGCAGATAAGCAACCCCCCTCCTCAGTGGCATTTGACAAAATGTCACTGTGAATGAGGGAGAGGTGGTGTCGAGTTGTGCCTTGGCCCTGTCACCCCTTGACACCCCCGATATTTATAGCTGAGAGCCCCAAAGCCGAGGGCCAGGGGTCCCTGGAGGTGAGGGGACCCTGGCTGCACACACAGGGAGTGCAGGGATGGGCAGGCCCCTCATCCCCTCCCCAGATTTGGGGGAAAGGCACCCAGGAACCTCCCAGGCTGTCTGGAGCACGAGCCACCTCGCTGTCCTGCCAGGCATTTTGCCCTCTGCTCCCTGTTAATTTTTAATTACTTTTGTTTTAAAAACTTTCTACTAATCCATTTTAACGATTCAGCCCAGCCAGCAAGAGGGGCAAAACCTCATTTAAAGACAGGACTAAGCAAACAGCAGCTCTTTCTTCCTCCTGAGCTACTCCAAAGCAACTTCTGCTGGTCCCTGTGTGTGCAGCACGTGGGAGCTGCCAGGCCCCACGCCGGGCACGCTGTGCCAGCACAGCCTGGACTCAGGGGCTGGACTCAAAGGTTACCCCTGATGACCTTAGAAGCCTTTTCCAACCTAAATGATTCTGTGATTCTGTGGCACACGTGGAGCAGCCGCCCTCCCAGCACAGCCTGAGATGTGCTGAGTGGGAAAAGGGGGTGCTGAGTGGGAAAAGGGGAGTGCTGAGTGGGAAAAGGGGGTGCTCAGTGGGAAAAGGGGAGTGCTGAGTGGGTAAAGGGGGTGCTGAGTGGGTAAAGGGGGTGCTGAGTGGGAGAAGGGGAGTGTTGAGTGGGAAAAGGGGGTGCTGAGTGGGTAAAGGGGGTGCTGGGTGGGTAAAGGGGGTGCTGAGTGGGAGAAGGGGGTGCTCAGTGGGAAAAGGGGTGCCCAGTGCCAGGCTCTGAGCCCCAGCTCGAGCTCTGAGTCTCACTTGCTGACTTTTGTCTTACATTAGCAGGGTGTAATTAAGATCAACCATGAGATGCCAGTAATGGGAAATATTAAACATTAACCGCAAACAATAAACATGAACTTGCCAGGATAACTTTGATAGGGAAGAAAGATGGAAGAAATTGCACTAAACTGTCCTTGAGTCACAGGATAGAAATAAGGAGCCTGAGATACTGGTAATAATGCCCTGGATAAACAACATTCTGCTGGAATACTTCAAACAAAGGTGTGTCGCTTTAGGAAGAAGGGCAGCAGCGAAGTATATCACAGGTTACGAGCTGCATGTTCACACTACACTCAGCTCATTTATTCAGGCTCCAAATTAGGGTCTACTTTGGTTCTGCCTGAGCTCCAGGACCAGCCCAGGGCTGCAGCAGCCACCAGGGAGCCCCTCACAGACCCTAAAGCACCCTCCAGTGCTGCCAGGCACAAGGCAAGGGCAGGTGGGGGCTGTGCGAGGAGCACAGCAGGAACAGGCTGTTCCCGAGGAGCCACCTCCTCTCTCAACACCACCTCATGGAAACAGCCCTGCCTGGCCCTGTGCTCTGCCAGGCAGTGCCAGCACACCTGGGCACCCACAGCGTGCTCAGAACGGTGCCTGCCCACGTGTGACAGCTCCATCCTGCGCCCCTGGGGCCAAACAGCAGCACCCCCTGGTACCCACGCTGCCAGCAGCCAGCCTGGCAAGCACCATCCACCCCCAAACACACACGTGCCACGGGCTCCTGCCAGCCCTGCCCCTGCCACCAGCTCCCTGCCACCACCCGATGGCATCAGCCAGGCAGGGCACAGACCCCGGGCTGAACCCTGCTGGGGCTTTCCAAGAAATTCCTCCTTATCTGCCCCAAACTGAAGGCAGGACCAACGGAGAGCAGCTGGCACGTGCTGAGCCGGGCACAAAGCACAGCAGGGACTGAAATGTGCCACCAGCTCCGAGCTCTCCAGCTCTGTGATCCCCAGCCATGGGGACAGGCAGGGAAGGGGCAGGAGCAGGCAGGGCTCCCCCAGCACCACCCCAGCCCTCCCTGCTGGCTGTGTCTGTGTGGGACAAGGACACAGCAAGAGGTGGCACAAGCCCTGCAACCCCGAGAGGATGCCCGGTGGACTGTGGTGGAGGCCAGCAGGGCACTGAGACACTGAAATTCTTGGGATTGCTGCCACTCACACAGCCCTGGAGGTGGCAGGACAGGCTGTGGCCACAGACAAGCTGGGAGCCCGGGGAGCCAGGCTGTGCCACGACAGGGGACAAGTCCTGACTCACTCAGGAGCTGACTGTTAGCCAGCTCTGCTGGTCACAAGAACTCCCCACGATGGCAACTGCCTCCTTTTGTAAGGAAAACATGAGGGGGTGATTATTTTCAGACCTTCCTCTTCCTCCCTGCAGCCAGCAGCCACATGACTGATGTGGGCACAGGGGTGAGGAGGAGCAGCCCCAGGTCCTGTGGAGGTTTGGTGCCCAGCTCAGAGGCTGCCAGGGCTCCACGAGGCCAGAGGACATTGCAAACATCCTGCCATGGCACACCTGAGCCCAGCTCAGCTCCACAGGCGCTGCCCACCCTGGCACTGGCAGCTCTTCACCCCTCTCAGCCAGCCCTGAGAGCAAATCCCTGCCTGGAAGCACCAACTGTTCCTCCAACTGTCCCACAGTGAAGCCAGTGCTGTGGTGGCACCCAGAGGCAGAGACACTGCCCACGGGGACATCACCACCTCATGCCACACTGGGTGCTGCCTGTGCCACCAAGCCTGGCCACAGCCGTGCTCCTTACCCACAGCCACAGCTCTGGGATCTTCCAAGCCCCCAAAAGCTCCCCTTGGCTTTCCAGGAGCCACAGCCACAGCCTGGCAGTCCCTGAACCACTTCAGCCTGGCTCTGCCCAGCTCAGCAAGGGCTGGAACTCCTCTGGCACTCGGTGTTGTCCTGTGTGCCACCGGAGCTGAGGTGACACCCGGCCCAAATCCTGCCCAAACCCTGCCCCTTCACACCTGACAAGCAGGCAGAGAGAAGCTGCTGCCTGCCAGCCACCCCAGCCCGCTGTCACTGTCACCTGCAGGATGTCCTTGGCTCCCAGAGCCACAGGTGCCTGTTCACACCTGGCTGATGCTGTGCTGAGGAGCAGGCACTGCCTGGACAAGCTGTCCCCTGCTGGCAGCGCTCCCAGTGCCTCCTGCACTGCCAGTGCCTCCTGCACTCCCAGTGCCTCCTGCACTCCCAGTGCCTCCTGCACTCCCAGTGCCTCCTGCACTGCCAGTGCCTCCTGCTGCTGCTGCCCACCCTCCTGCAGCAGCTCCCAGGGGTGCAGCCTGCCCTGCCCAGGGCTGCCCGTGCCACCTCTCCGAGCTAATCAGGCCGAGGCAGGAGACAGGGAAGGTTCAAGCTGGGGTTAAGAAGGCACAAGGAGGATCTTCCCGCATTAGCCTGACCTCGGTGCAGCCCCAGCATGCTGCTGGAGCTCAGGCTGCCACCACCAAAGCCTCACTGGATGCTCCAGGAGCTTTCTCCTGCTGGACACGGGCTGTGCTGGCCTCTGGGAGCCCCTCCAGGCCTGGCTCCCAGGGGAAAATGAGGTTTGCAGCTGCATGCACGAGATCTCAGAGGATGCAAAGGGCAAAACCACTCAGGTCTGTCCTTACCCTCCTGCCCGGCCTGTCCAGGTGGGTCCATGCTCGTATTCCAGTGTGGGTGGAAGCCCCAGCTCTGCCAGGCTCTGCTGGCCACCCCTCAGTGCTGCAGGGCAACTCCTGCACATCACCTGGCACCCTGCAACTCCCTGTCCCCATCACCTGGGGACAGCCAGAGAGGGGTACCCCACTTCTCCTCCTCAGTCAGGGGCTCCCTCTCCTCCCCATCCAACTACACCCAAATAAATTATTTATTTGCCCATTTTCTGCACAGCACCTGGAGGTGTCCATGGCAGAGGGGACTGTCACCATCCAGCACAGTCACCTCATGCCTCTGCTCTGACACCACTGTGCCCAGAAAGCTGCTGGGGAAGGGGAATGCTGACAGCTGGGGATTCTCCAGGTGGGCATCAGGGAGTCCTTAGGAAAAGGTGATTATCAATATTGATACCACTCCAGTTCTGTGGGAAAACTGAGGCTGGGGAAGGTGAGAGGAGAGCAGGTCCCAGCAGGTCTGTGGATGCAGGGACACGCTCACAGGTGGATGGTGGAGGTGAGCAGCACCTCTGGGCAGTGTTTCCAGCAGCACAACCTGTTTGCTCCAGGGATTTCCTGGGGCTGCACAAGGCTTTGCTGTGTCCGGGTCTGCTCCTGGGCACTGCTAGCTGTCCCAGCCAGGTCACCTGCCCCAGGGCTGGGCTCTGTCCCTGCCTTTTAGTTCTGCAGGAAGAATTTCTGGGAGCCACAGCCTGGAGCTGCCAACCTGCTTTCTTCGGGCTTCCTACTCTGCAAACAACTGACTCACCTGGAAAGAAACTACTCCAAGATCTCCAGATAGAAAAAACCCTATGAGGGCATGAAGCTCCCTCAGGAGCACATGCAAACCCACATACACAAAGCTTTGTTCTATTTCAAATTCTCTCCTGTGAGGGACCACACCTTTCCCCTCCCCAAAACCCCAGGCAGGCTCCAACAGGGCATGAGAGGAGGGGTCTGGCCACTCCCTGCAGCAGCAGCTGAGGGTTGGGGCCCCTCTCCTCCTCCCAAACCAGTTGGGGGCCCCTCTCCTCCTCCCAAACCAGTTGGGGGCCCCTCTCCTCCTCCCAAACCAGTTGGGGTGAAGCCCACAAGCATGAGTTCTTACAGAAAATCAGATCCTTTAACTGTTCCATGTGCTGTGCTGGCTCCCTCGCCACCCTGCCCTGAGCCTGCCTGCCCCCAAGCCTTGTTCCCCCTGGTTTTGACCCCAGCTACTCCAGGGATCAACAGAAGAGACCCCAGGGCAGGCTGGTCTGAAATCCAGCCCTGAATCCTGCAGGAATTGATCTGACCCAGCAGGCACCTCTGGAGTGGGAGCATCAGAGCCAGGGGTCCCCTCTGGTGTGGGGGGCACCACCTCTCCCCTGGCAGTGCCACATCCCAGCAGGTCTGAAACCCTGTGCAGGACAGGTTAGGGCTCCTGACCCCTGGCCTGGTGTGCCACCTCCATGCACTCTGCATGGCCCCAGTGCCTGGCACCAGCTCCCCAGTCATGTGAGCAGCTCCAGTTTCTCGCTCTTATCCATCCCTCTCCTCTGCTGCCTCTGTGTCAGGGGCTGCCATGTGGGATCGTGGCCAGGTGTCCTTGTCAGAGCCCCCAGTGCCACCCTGGAGGGGTCCACAGGGAGGCAGAGGGCAGCAGGACCGGGCTGTGCTCGGTGTGGCACCACGGGGGGACTCGCAGGGCCATTGCTGGGGCTGGGGCTGGGGGAGAACAGGCAGCCCTGCCCTCCAGCAGGACACAGAGGGCACGGTGCCACCTCAGCCAGCCCCACTGCCAGCCCCGGTGAGACACCGTGTGTGCCCACAGCTGGCCCAGCCAGGCTTGCTTATGCAAACCACAACGGGAGCTGTTTCAACTAGTTGGACTCCTGCCTGGCAGTCAGGTGCCCTCCTCCTCCTCCTCCTCCTCCTCCTCCCAAACGGCTGCCAGTGCCCAGGGCAGCTGCCCAAGCTCTGTGGGTGCCTCTGTCCCCACGCCTGCCGTGGGTGAGGGGCCGTCCCTCCCTGGGGTGCCCCGGGATGTGGGGGCAGGCAGGGGTCTCGCTGTCCCCCAGCGCCGTGTGCTGCTCTCCCCCAGCTCAGCTGTGAGCCAGCTCTGCCACTGGGCTGTCCTTGGGGTGTCCTCCTTGGGTGTCCCTGTGCTGCTGGGGTGGGCACAGGGGAGCTGCCCATGTGCCCTTCACAGAACCATGGCATGGTTTGGACTGGGAGGGAACCTTAAAGATCTCGTTCCACCCCCTGCCATGGGCAGGCACACCTTCCATACCCCAGGTTTCTCCAAGCCCTGGCCAAGCTGGCCTTGGACACTGCCAGGGATCCAGGGCAGCCCCAGCTTCCATCGTGCCCAGCTGGGAGCAGACATCTGGGGCTGTGCAAGCCCTGGGGTGCAGCAGTGGGAAGGGGCTGTTTGCCCCACTGCTGGTGAGTTTTACCCAGCATTGTGCTCACATGGGCAATTCCCATCGCTGGGAGGTGCAGAAACCCAAGCAAAAGGCTTCCCGTGGAAGGAAGGATGCAGGAAAAAAGTCCTGGTGCTGTGAGCCACAAAGGAAGGCTTGGGCAGAGCTGGTCATCGTTGTTGTCACCAGCTGCCTCTGCCACTCACACCTCATGGCAATGGCTCTGTGCTTGGCTTTGCCTGGAGAAACTCTCCTCAGGCTAGGAGGAACCAGCAGCAGACAGCATCTGCTCCCCCCATCCTCTGCCATTGCAAAATACAGGAAAAAACCCAGATCCAGGCACCAGGAATCTTCATGCAAATCTCTTCATTCCCAAGGCAGTACCAACCTTGCACTCTGGGATGCCAGGAGAGCCCAGCCTGGCTCTGCACGGGGCTCTCCAGCCTTTGCACAACACTCCAGCCTCTCCTTGGATTTCAGCACGGATTACCAGGCACTGCCACCGACCTGGCAGCCACATCAGGGAACTGTCCCCTCCCCAGCATCAGCTGCTCCTGGCACAGCCAGGCTGCTGGGGGGGTTTAGGGACCACAGGGAGCAGCAGCTCCGTGGGGTGAGAGCTGTCCTGGCTGCACCAGGTGGGACAGGAGCTGACACCGGGCTGGGGTGGCACAAAGGATGGCTCCATCCCTGTTTTCTTCACTACAAAATCCTGTGCAACAAAATAAAACCTTTGCCAAACAAAACGGGCCCTGAGCCAGCTCTTTCCAAGGCTCCCTGGAATGCTCTGCTCTGTCATCCCTCGGCGGGTGCTGAGATTTTGTGCAGGTATCAGTTTTTCTGCTCAGGATGCTTTTCCAGCTGGATGTCTTTGATGAGCTTTTCTGCAGAGGTGGCATGGAGCTGGAGGAGCAGGGAAACCTGCCTGTGGTGAATGGTAAAACCCTCTGGCAACGCCGTGACGCTGCTCCAGACACAGTGTCTAAATATAGACTCCTCATTTATTATCCTGCAGCTGCTGGGTTTGGTGTGAGAGGAGCCAGGGCTGCACTGATGCTCCCCTCACCCATGGCTGGGACTGCCTGGACACATCCACAGGCTCACACTGGCCCAAACAGGGTGCAAAGCATAAAATAATCCACAAACCTTTTCCCCTGGGTGTCTCCTGAGAGATGAGACCGAGCCTAAATCCCCAACTCTGCATCCCATAAGGGTTTAGATGTGCTGGCACGAGCGGGTCCTGCCTGGGTGGGAAGGGGGGCCCCTGCTCCTGCTGAGTGCAGGAGTGGTACCCAGCTCAGCAAAGGATGGGTGCCTCTCCTGTGGCTTCCCTGCTGCCAAAATCCAGGGATCTTCCCCAACCAAACCAGCCACAGATGGAACAGAGAGGCAGGAGGGGCTGGGAGCCATCGAGCACCAGGCCTCCATCTCCCCTCTGGGATGTGCTACAGAGAATGAATCCTGGTGTGAGCTGGGTGCTTGGCACAGGGCGCCCTGCCTGTGGTGCCAGGGAGACAGCAAGTGCAGCCAGGCTGAGCACTGGCACCCCTGGCTGGCTCGGGTGAGGAGGCAGCCCTGAGTTCTGGCAGCAGGGGAGCCACAGGAAAGGCACCCATCCTCTGGCAGGAGGCCTGGGAGCCTCCATCAGCACATCTGGGAGAAAAGGGTGAAAAGGAGGGATGGCCTGCATGGCCAGGCAGCCAGGCTGGGCTGTGGCCCTGCAGGGACTGGCAGCAGCCATCTCCCCACTCCTGGCACCGAGTCCCATTGAGACGGGGCCAAGCGGGACGGAACTCCAGGCATCCATCCCGCCTCCCGGGGCTCCCGGCCAGTTCACGCCGGGACACCGGGCTCCCTGGGTGGCCACGGCCCTGCTGCCAGCGCTGTCAGCCCCCTGCCCCACAGGGGCACAGCCCTGGCCAAAGGAACCGGCCCCCAGCTCCCCAGCCTTCCCCCACGGCAGCCAAGCGGGAGGTGCCAGGAAAGGGTTAAGCCAATAAAGCTCCGCTGCTGGAGAGCAGCTGGACCCACTGCAGCAGCAGTGCTGCCCCCCACACACCGCTCCCAGCACCTCCCGAGGGTCTCACACAAGCTGTGGGGTCTGCTGGGGCTGCAAACGCTCCGTGGGGGCAATGGGATGGAGCCTGGTGCCCACTGTGCCCGTGCCATCTTCTTGGGAAGGGACTGGGAACCCGCCTGGCCCTCCTGCTGCACCCTCCCACACCCACCCTCCCACACCTGGGCACTGGGAGTGGGGGACACAGCCCCCTGAGCATCCCCCCAGCAGGGACAGAGGTGACAGTCCCTGCTGTGAGCAGCCCAGGCCCTGGCTGGACACTGATCCTGGTGGCTGCAGAAGCAGCTAATGTCCAGGGACACGAGTGATCTCATACCCCAGGCTGCTGTCCCCACACAGGGACAGCACCAGGCTCATGAAAAAGCCACTTGGAATGACGGCTCCTTGGCCTCCCCAGTGTCCCCATTGCCATGGGGGCTGCAGAGAGGCTGCTCCTGCCAGTGACCCACGGGGACCTGCAGCACCAAAAACCTCCCCGTGCCTTTTGGGGCTGCTCCCCCTTCTCCCCTCACTCCCTTTTCAGGCACCGTCCTGTGCATGGACTTTCAGCAACGCAAAAAATCCCCAGATGTGATCCCTGGGTGACATCCTCCTCCTCCCTGTGCTGACATCTGCTGAAGCAGCACAGAGGGGACACGGGGACACTCTGTTTCTGCCCCAGAGGCCTTTCCCCTGCTTTCCCCCGGTTCAGGAGGGGCACAAACCCTTGGGCAGTGGCTGGTATTTGGGTAAGAGGCCACGCTGGGGTACAGAGCCAGGAGCACGTGCTGCTGCTGTCCTGACACACAGAGGGCCGGGTCAGCAACACCCCCGGGACCCCCGAGCCCAGCTGGGAGTGGGGACAGGCAGGGGAAGCTCTCGGTGGGGAGCAGAGCCTGCCTGCCTGAGGCTCTGCCCTCTGAGGGCTTCCCACTGCTTCTTCCCCGCTGCTGTCCTGCTGGGAGGAGCCCCGTGCCCATCCTCGATGGGATGCTCTGCCACAAAGCTCCTTCCCACCCTATGCCACACTCCTCACTCTCCTTTGGCTACCAACCGTGCCCCTGTCCCAGCCTTCCCGCAGGAGGATTTTCCTAACACCCGCCAAGGGATTTGTAGGGTATAAAGCGCTCACTCCGTGCCATCGGTGCCCGGGAGCTGCTGGCATCCACCTTGGCACACACCCAGAGCCATCCTGGAGAAACACGGGCAAAAATCTCACCCTGGCACTGCTGAGCCCAGCCAGGGCAGCCCCTGACCCCGAGCATCGCCCCTCGGGGTGCCGTGGGAGGGAGGCAGCGCCCGGGCAGCCAGAGCAGGGCACATCCAAAGAAGGAAAAGAGTTGGATGGATGCAGGAGCCGGCCGGGCTCCCTGGCCAGCCAGCCCATACTGTAAAAGGAGCGGGAGCAGGGAGTGCACAGCTCTGGCTCCAGCAGTTTTAAGATGGCTGTGAAGCTGAGAGCAGGAGGAGAAGGAGGAGAAGGAAGAGGAGGAGGAGGAGGACATTAACCCTGCCAGCACTGCGCTGCAGCCAGGAGCACTGCAGGGAGAGGAATGGCAGCTTTCCAGAGGCTCCACTTAACAGTCCAAGGATTGGGTACCACTCAACTCCCAGTAAAATCCAGCTGGTGATGCTTTCAGGCCTGGGAGATGCTGACCTCAGACAGGCTGTGGGAAGGAGGAGGAGAAAGAGAAGAAGAAGGAGGCACATGACAAATAAAGGAGGTGACCCACCACAGGACAGGACATTCATCAGGACTTTAAAGACCCCTTGAATATGGGCTCCCTGAAAAGATGCCCTTCCACTCGTGCTGCCCCTGGGGGCTCAGCACACCAGAGGGGCAGGAAAGGGGCACCCCTGCACCCCTCTGGGTACCTGCATTGCCATCCCTTGCTGGCTGCTCAGCAGAGAGCAGCAGAGCCAAGTGACTGCTAAGCTTCCCTCCTCTAGTCCCTGTGGACACTCACGTGAATATTCACGTTTTTCCTGCTTAATGTTTTCCTTTAAAAACATCGGGCTTGGCCTTCCCGGTGATTTTCTGCAGGATTCATCAGAGCTGCGGCGACTGGAGGAGCAAAGGTACCGGGCACTTAACAACAACTTCCCTTCTCCAAAGTTTTAATTGGTCATTGACGTCAAGTGATTATTGAGAATTATTAATTAAGAAAGCATTTAAGAGCCTGGCTTTTGTTGAGGTTTTGCCATTACAATTAGTTTATCAGCCAACAGGAGAAACATCAGCCTTTGCAGTCACTTGGAGTACAGCGAAGTGCCCATAATTAATTTCCCTTTCCGCAGCAAGTGCTTTGCTCTGACCTGCCTTGGGGACTCGCCTTTCTCCAGGTGTGCCAACCACAACAGCCCTGGAAACAGCCAGCCACGGGGACATCAGGATGGGAACACCGTGTCCCCTCCAGCCCCTCACAGGCAGCTAGGCAGGGATAGCGGCTCTTTTCGGGAAAGCATCCTGGCCACACGCCCTGCTCCTGGGGAGGAGGCCACCCTGCCTTTGAAAGAGATTTTCCTTTTATCTTCTTCCTGCCCTGGGGAAGCAGCTGCCTCGCAGGTGCTTGGCACTGAGAGGATGTGTTTTGGCAGCCCAACGCTTTCCAGGAGCTCCCTCAAGCCCCTCACACGCCGGCAGCACCCACCGCAGACAGCAGCAGGATGCTGGCGGGGTGAGCTGAGGCTGGAGAGGCAGGAGAACCCCATGGGATGCCTCCAGGAACGGGGTTTGAGCACTGCCTGATCCTGCCTCAGCCTGTGCACAACCCCGGGCTGCTCCCTCCGGCAGCAATTGCTGCCTCTCCACCTCTCCCGGGGCACGAGCAGCTCCTCCTTCCCTGGGGGATCTGGGGTGCTGAGGGGCTGGCAGGCTGCAGAGTGGGTGCCAGCATAGTCCAACCCTTCCAGAGCAGGCTGCAGGGATGCAGGGATGCAGGATGCAGGGATGCAGGGATGCAGGGATGCAGGATGCAGGGATGCAGGGATGCAGGGATGCAGGGATGCAGGATGCAGGGATGCAGGGATGCAGGGATGCAGGGATGCAGGATGCAGGGATGCAGGGATGCAGGGATGCAGGGATGCAGGATGCAGCCCAGCCCTGTACTCCCAGCTGGATGCTGCTGCTGCATTCCCTCGCAGCACCCCAAGTGCTGCACCAGGAGGGACCAGCAGCCCCTGCTCAGCAACTGGGTCAGCTAAATATAAACAGAGCAGCCCCAGAACCAGGCACCTTCCTGCCTTGCATCATTGACACCCTAAAAACCACGGCCTGGGGACGGGGGCTGTGGCCTCACCACAGGCTCTGCTTGGTGGCCATTGCTCCAAGGCTGCTTACACAGGGCAAGCCACCAAGGACAAGGGGACCAGGTGGGACAGATGCCTGCAGGATGGATGTTCCCAGGAGGCCACGACTGCAAGCTGTGTGTGCACTCTTCCACACAGAGCAGGCCCTCAGGAGGGAGATTCCCACTTCCATTTATCCAAACCAGCCGGGTCAGCTCCCAGGCACCAAGAAGCGCAAACCCCCTCATTAGGGCTGGGCAGATGAGTCCCAGCCCAAGGAGTGCAGGCATGCACCCACAGGTCTGGCTCCTAGGGTGATGTCCCACAGCCCCAGTGCTGCACATCCCTGGGTAAGAACATTTTGTAGGACTCTGCAGCAGGATGGGTTAGTTCCAGTATCCCCAGTTTGCTGCATGCCAACTGGGCAGCACCACCCCCAGTTCAGCCTGCCCTGTAGTTTGTGGGTGCAGTAAATCTGGTGCTGGAGCCCAGGTGAGGCAGGTTTGGGGTGCTTTGGGCTGCTCCCTTCACAGCCCTTTTGGCACCGTGTGGGAGAAGAGGGATGGTGCTCATCCTGCACCCCACACGCAGCCCTTCGCAGCCTGCAGGTCTCCAGTTGTCTGCAGCTGAACATCACCCAGCCCGGAGGGTTGGTTATTAGGGAAAAACACTTTAATGAGGCAGCTCATTAAAGGCAGGAACAGATTAACCCAGGAACCTGAGGAACTCAGGGACTGCCGAGTTCAAGAATAGGAGAAATAGGCCTTTCCCTGGCAACGGTGGGAGATGCTGCCTCAAAGCAGTGGGATGAGCCCTTGAATCCTCAAAGCCCTTTCAAAGCCCTGCACCCTCCCAGGAGCTGCATGAGCTCTGGAGATGAAAGATGCTGGGAAGGGTGGACCACAGCTTGAAACCTATGAAAACACCCACTGAAATCCAAGCGGAAAATGCTCCGTCCCCAATAGTCAACTTCTCGCACTGCCTCCTCCACTGATCAAGCAAAATCCCAGCAAGGACTTCCAGCAGGGATGCTCCAGGGAAAAAGCCTTTGGCAAGACACAACCCTGCTGCACAGGAGCGACGTGGGAGGAGAGGAAAAGGCAAGCAGAGTTCAGAGTTACGGTCACCACAAAAAAATGAGCCCTGGGAAAAAAAAATAAAAATCCGGCTCTATTTCCCACTATGGGGAAAGGTTTCCACAGGCAGAGGAAAGGTAGTGAGCAGTGGCAGCCCAGGAGAGTGGCGCACCTGGGGATGCCGGGATTACCTCAAACTCCAGCAGCAGGGTGTCGAGTCAGACCCGTGCCTTGGCTGCTCTAAATGAAGGTGGGAGAGGTGCAGATGAAGATAACTTTGTGAGCAGGTACTATTAATAGCAACACGATCGGGCTTTTGCTTTGTGCTTCCTGCGAGGCTCTGCGGGACGGAGGAGAGCCTGTATCGGGCCCTGCCACGGCTCGGGGAAGGGCTCCATGTGCATCCCCGAGGAACGGGGACCAGCAGCGGTGGCCGAGGCTGCTCACCCGCCACCGGCGCGGCACCGGCCGGGCGCTCCGAGTGAGGATGCTGGCGAGGCTGCTGCCATGCCGGTTTCCATGGCGACTTCAGCACTTGGCGCGAGATGGAGATGACGGGATCAGCCAGCGGAGTCACTGAGCGGAGCTGGCGTCCTCCGTCTGCCGTGGCCGGCGGCACAGCCCTGCCAGAGCGAGCGGCTGGCACGGGGCGCGGACCCGGCAGCCTCGGGGCATCTGGGTCCCCCTCGCCTCGCAGGGTGTGTGCGGCTGCCAGTTGTCCTGGTGATTCAGAGCCTGCACATCCCATCGGCCCCTGCCTGGCACCTCTGGGAAAGCTCTGTCCAGGTCCTGACCCCAGCCCTGTGCGGGCCACCCAGCACCCACCAGGTCTGTGCCCCAGGCTCTCCCCGGCACTGCATTTCCATTCCTAGTGGGGCTGTCTCCCCGGCAGCAGGACACACATCCCTTCACATCCCAGTTTGTGGCACTGGGACTCGCTGGCACAGCCTGGCAGGGTGGTACCCAGCTCCTCTCTGCAGCTGAAGGAGACGCTGCATGCCAGGACTGAGCTGGCACCGGGACAGCCCTGATCCTCACTGGCCCTTGGCCCCGCAGAGGCTTTCCCTGGCTTACAGGTAATCTAAGATCAAGTGCTCCAGCCAGCCGTGCCTGGTCAGACACACAGGGACACCGCAGAGCACTGGGGAACCAAACACCTGCAGCATGTGACTCCCCAGCTGGCTCGGCCTCCCCAGCCCCAAAAAGCACTCCCTGGGGACCCCAACCCTTGCCAAGCTGCCATCTGTGGCCGTGGCATTCCCTGGCTGCTGGCAGGGAGTGCACGGGGCCGGGGTGGTGGGCAGGGAGTCGGGACCCCCGGCACCCCCTCCCGCCGGCGCGCAGGATCCTCGCCGCGCACCCTTTTATTCCAGCAGTGCAATTAGCCTTGCTGACCCCTGAAATCCTCAGCCTCTCTAAGCAGCCATGCATTAAATCCCGGATCCAAGAGTGGAAATAGACTTTGTAAAAGGCTTATGGCCCTATTTATTACATTTTACGCATGACGGAGCCGGACAGCGGCGCTGCGGCCGGCACCGGCGCTGCCTCCACGCCGAGGCAGCCGGACACACGAACGGGCAGGGGCTGCAGCAGAGCCTCGGCAGGTGTCTGCTCCCGGGCAGGCCTGCGCTGCCGGCTGAGCGCTCCCGCAGACGCAGGCCGGCAGGGATATCGATCTAGATGAAAGCCAACACCGCTGCCGGGGCCGGGTAACCGTATCTGCCGCACATTTGTATTCCTCGGAGCGGGGCGGGAGGGCTGCAGCCATCTGCCAGGGAGCTGGGGGATGCTGGGCACACTGCGAGCCCTCCGTGTGGAGCCCCGCTGTGCCCTCTCCCCTTCCACTGCACGGTCTTCTCCGTTTCACCTGCACCCTGCTAGGGCCCAGCAACACAGACCTGAGCAGGGCATCGCCCAAACAGGACCTGCCCGCTCCTGCTGTGCAAAGGGAGCTGAGGGGACATCGCTCCACAAGGTTGTCCAAGGGCACCGTGTGAAGCCAGCACGCAGGTGTTCACTGACACATCCCTGGGGTCCCACGGCTTGGCCAGGTGGCTCCTGCCCCGGGGGGATGGCAGAGGAGCCAGCACAGCTCTGAGCTGGGCACAGTGAGGGGCAGGGATGGGGGATGAGGTGTGCAGGGAGGCAGAGCAGCTGTGTGCAGAGGAAGCAACACCAAAAGCACAGGGGCAGTGCTCCAACAGCTGAGGGACCCTCTGCTTTCCTGCAGAACACACAAGGCAGCTCCTGCGTGTCTCCAAATCCCAAGGAGCCCCTGCAGCAGCACCGGGCCGGGGAACCGCTCTTGTGCCAGTGCTGCAAAGCAGGCGGGAGCAGAGGGAAACACAAGGGTGGCCTCTCCACACTCTTAAAAACGAGCCAGCTGCAGAGACTCCTGCAGCACGTGTCCCCAAGTCCCTGGGACACCAGTACACACACACAAACTGCTGCTCCCCACTTCCTTGGAAGAGACACACTGCACCCCCACCGCAGGGCAGTTGGAAGTGTTACGAGACAAAAGCAAAGGTCACCCTGTGCACCTCTGAGCAGCTCAGTTTGTGTCAAAGCTTGGTGCAAGGTGCAAGCCTGGCTGGTGCCAGGGGTGCACAAGAGCCCCCCCACACCACATGGTCAGACCCATCTCTCGTGCTCACTCCACAGGCAAAGAGCTCTGGTGTGTGTGAAGAAGCAGAAGAGGGTCCATGGGATGTGGACAGTGCCTGGATTCTGCCAACACCTGCATCTCGGACCAGCGCACAGGCCCTGCTGCCCAGGAGGGTGGGTGTCCCTGAATGCCCGTGAACATCCCTGGCAAAGGGAAACGGCACCTGTGGGGCGTCCCTGAGCTTGGCATTTCAAAGGATTGGTCCCACATCTTTCCCTAAAGGTGCTCAAGGGCTTTGCTGCCTCAGGTGCACCTGTGGGCAGAAGGAGCCTTGTGCTTCCCTGCCTTTCCACCCAGCACTACGCTGTGGGGGTGATTCCTCTCCAACAGCCCTGACTGATCACCCCGAGGTGCCCTTTGGCAGGGCTGGATGTGGAAGTTTCACCCCATAGCTCAGCTCTGCTTCAGTGCTTTGGAGCACAGATCCTCCCTCCAAGGGGAGGTGACAGCACAATAACAAACAGCGTGTTTGGGCATAGATGGACCCTGGCCTCAAAAGGCTTTTTTAGGAAAAACCCTCCAATCCACATCTCCACAGGTTTGTGCTTCCCAAGCCGGTCACTGCCATGAGCTCCCTGCTGACCCGGAACACTGCAAGCCCATCCTGATAATGGCAAGGGGAATAATCCCCCCAGGCCCCACTGAATGAGGTTTAAACTCCCCACAACACTCGTGCAGAAAGGTCCCATACCCGCTAGGGCACTCGAAGGCTAATCCTCCCCCCGGAGCAGCTGCTATATTTAGGTATCTAAATGAGACAGAGTGGCTCTTTCCAAAAAAGAGTTCGTTTGGGTTACATAAATACAGAGAGAAACTTGAAAGCTGTATTTCCAGGTCCTTGCACTGCCATAAGCGAGCGGCAGAGATGAGGACAGTCTCCCCCTGATAATCTGCCTTTCATGTATTTTCGACTCAGCTGGATGTGCAGGCGGGTTTCCAGCTCCTCTGGGCAGAAGGGCAGCGGGCACTGGTGGACACTGGGGTGGACACTGACAGGAGGCAGCCAGGGCAAGCAGACCCTCTGTTCTTCCCAGGGAAACCACTCTGCATCCCAAAGTCCTGGCAGAGGAATGGAAAAGCCAGCACTGCAGGCAGGTCAGGCAGCACCACTCAAAGCACGGGCAGGAGGAATTAACAGGAGTAAATAAAGTGAGCAGCTCCAGCCCTTCCCATCCATGCTGTCCCAACTCTCTCTGTGACATCGCTCTCCTCTCAGCTACCAACTTCCTTCCTGCTGCATCCACTTCCACATCCCCAAGCCTCTGATCCCATGGAGAATTCCCAAGACAATGTCCTGCACACTGAGCACGGCTCACCCCAAGCTCCCAGGGCTGCTCCCCAGTTCAGCTGCTGGGGTGGGCTGGGGGTGGTCACCAGCAAAGCAGTGTTCCCCCCAGAGCTGGGTGACAACATGTACTGTGAGGGTTTCTGGGGACATGGACCACGTGCTTTCATTTTCAAAATATATATAAATAGACATACTTATTCCTTCTTAAAAGGACACGGCAACAAGGGAAAAAAAAAAAAAAGCAGCTCAAATACCATCCAACCTTTCAGCCTGAGAAAACCACACAGTTCTCACAGGCTTGAGTTCTGTTACCTGGGAAATGGGTTCTAGCACTCGAAACCCGCATGCGCCAGCCTCCCTGTGGGGCCCACACAGAAACAGAAACTTCCTTTTTAAGAAAAAAAATTGAGATTTTTTTTTTTTTTTCCCTTTTCATTATCAGCACGGTTTGGTCGTGACTGTGTGCAAGCCTGCTGAAAAGAAGAAACGATGCCGGTGGTTTAAATCTCCAGCTCTGCAGAGCTCTG
This sequence comes from Parus major, assembly GCF_001522545.3. Taxonomy (NCBI): domain Eukaryota; kingdom Metazoa; phylum Chordata; class Aves; order Passeriformes; family Paridae; genus Parus; species Parus major. The sequence continues at coordinate 1,517,345 of NC_031782.1, forward strand.
GGGTTGATGCTGTTCGAGGGAAGGTTTGAAAATCCTCGTGTCATTAAGATGTGGGAAGGTGGCCCTGAGCCACACACACCTGGCAAAGGGCAGAGCCGCAGGTCCCTGAGCCCAGGGCAAAGGGAAGCAGCTCAGCAGCCTCGGTTTGCAGGAAGCCAACAGGAATGCAAAGTTTAATTAGCTGGAAGCCAAGGGCCGTGGAAGTTGCAAACATTTGCAGCGAGGCAGGGAAAGCGCCAAGAAATCAGGACAGAGGACTAAAGCTGGACAAAGTTCAGCCCCATGGCGCTGGTGCCCAGTGGCTGTGCGTGGCAGGAGCGGGGACTGGCAGCTCGCCTGCAGGAACCGAGGTGCAGCCCCTGGCCAGCTCTGCCTGCGAGCCTCAATCCCACACCCGGCCAGGGGAATATCGGATCTCTCCCTGCTCCCAGCCCAGGACTGTGGCCACCAGCGTCACCACACCGTGCTGGCACCGTCCTGGCCTCTGCAGGGGAAAGAGAGCCAGAGCCTGGCCCTGCTTCATCCTTCCAGGAGAGCTGTGAGTGCCGTGTTTGTCACCTCCAGATCCTCGCTGTCACCCTGGCACGTGCACAGCTGTGACCAGTGCTGGTCCCAGCTCCAAGCCAGCCCTACCAGCCCTGCGTGCATGCAAGGGGTCATGGCAGCCTCCTCAGCACCCTGCAGCTACACATGCACTTTCTTCATGAAAAAATAATAACGCGCCTCCCTCCTACCTAGGAGCTCGCCTAAAAAAAAAAATGCAAGGAAGGCTGAGCAGAAAAGCTGCTCGGCAGCTCCCCTGCACCCCCCGGGCCAGCTGGGGCTGCTCCAGCCGCGGGTCACCTCGTGGCAGGACAGCCAGGTCCCCCAGCTGTCACTTGTGAAAGCCACATCCCCCCTTGCAGGGCTCGGGAGGGAGGAGAACAAACATGAGGAGAGGCAGCTGGGCTTCCTTCCATCCCCACGGCCCCGCCGGCTGGCCCGGCTCGGGCCCGCAGCCCCAGCTCGGCCTCGCCACAGGATTTCCTTGCTCTTGACGTCCATGAAAATTAGGAAATGAGGGTTCCTCGGGGAATAGGTGGGGAAGGCAGCTCTTGGCAGCGGGGACGAAAGGATGACACTTCCCACAGTGCTCCCCCCGTACTCCGGGGACAAACCGGGTCCCGCAGCCTCCCCAGACAAAGCGGGGAGCAGAAGTGACAGCAGAGTGAGCTTCTGCTCTCCGAGTGAAACTCAGCAAACTGAAACAGGAACCGAGGGGCCTGGCCCTGGCTCAGCAGAGGGGCTGCGGCCGCAGGGCGCACAGGAAGAATTCAGAAAATGCATCTCAGTAAAGATACGCTGCTGCCCTGCAACTGGAGTCCCTGCGAGAGCTTGAGGCGCCACCTCAGCACAAAAACATCCATATAAAGCATGTGCTGCTCATCCCAGGGGAGGGGAGAAGTGTCACATCAGCTCTGGATGGTCTCTCCAGCCTCTGTCCCCATCGCCAGGCTCCTCTCCAGCTGCTGGGTGGGCAGGGGACCATGGGGACAGAGGGGATACGGATGGAAAAAGCTCCTGGCACCCTTCAGCATCATCATGCTCCCCCAAGGAAACTCCTGGTGCTGGGGTGCCCACTCAGCTCCCAGAGCCTGCTTTGCCCTGGGTCAGTGGGATGTGAGATAAGGGAAGTATTTTCCCTAAGCCCCACATGGCTGCCCAGAGCCGGCAGAGATCAAAGGTTACTCTGGCTACTGGATGGGGCCCTGTCCCCAGGGCTGTCACAGCCTCTCCACATCCCCCACAGCAGATACCACACTTCCCACGTGAAGTGTGGTATCCCACCCCTCCCCTCCAAGGGACTCCAGTTGCAGGGCTTTCCAGATCTTCCAGGGCCAAAGGAGATTTCCAGCTTTTACTTTTCCCTGTGTTAATTGAGAAGTGAACTGGTTTAATGCAGCAGCTCAGCTTTGGCTGTTGCCTCCACGTGGGGAAGTGCAGAGAGACGGGGCTGGATAAGGACAGGGCTGACAAGACCCTGAGTGCAGCCAGATCTGTGCAAAGTCCTTCGGCGTTTCTTGGACGCTCCCGTTATTGAAAGGAAAAAAACAACCAAAAAAAAAAAAAAAAACCCAACAAAAAAACTCCACAACCGCCATAAATAGATAAATAATAATCTGTGAGCCAGAGTTCAGGAAAAGTGCTGAAAAGTGCTGAAAAGCAGAACGGCTGTGCGATAAGGGAAGGGAAACACATTGGCTGGGCCATCACCCAGTGCCTACGGTGCCGTGCCCCTGGAAGTAGGTCACTACCTCACCTGACCACCCGCCCCATTAACTTCAACCTTTAGTCCCTGGCTGCTTACTACAAGCACTAGAACATCCTTGTCCAGGCACTGGTGAGAAGGTGGCTCTGCAGGCAGCAGAGGGTGGTGGCACTCAAGGCTGCTGCCCACTGCTGGGGTGTGGGAAGGGGCTGTGCCGGGAGCTGGAGCCCCACACGGCCTGGAGCGTGGCGGTCACCGCGGCACGGCCGCGCTGGCGGCGGCTCCGGCGCCTACAGAGTTCCCCCCCTGCTAAATCACTTCAGGCTGCCAAGCAGTCACGAGAAATATAAGCCCGCGCCGGGTTGCCATGGAGCAGGGCTCAGCTGCGGGAGCCTGAAGCCGAATCCTCCGGCAAACGTGTCTGCGGCCGAGGCCCTGCCAGCCCCTCACGGCCCCGGCTCCGCGGCGGCGGCCAGCGAGTGCCACACGCCTGGGCCCGGTGGAGCTCTGGGGACAGCATTTCCCCGGCAGAGCCAGTGCTGCAGAGCCCCACGGGGACGGTGCCCCTTGCTCTGGTGACACCATCTCCCCAGGGCCATGGTCATACAGGAGTGGTGGCTTTGGTGGTGGCGTTTGGCAGCAACAGCACGGACTGGCCCTGCACAATCCCAGCCCCAAGCCTCCTGGCGCGTGCTGGCCAGGGGGAATCGTGTCCTTCGTGGGATCATAGAATTGTTTGGGTTGGAAGCTCATCTATTCCACCCCCTGCCATAGGCAGGGACACTTTCCAGGTTGCTCCAGGTCCTGTCCAGCCTGGCCTTGGCCACTTCCAGGGATCCAGGGGCAGCCACAGCTGCTCTGGGCACCCTGTGCCAGGGCCTCTCCACCCTCAAAGAGAAGAATTTTTTCCTAGTGTCTACTCTAACCCTACTCTTCAGTTTGAATCCATTCTCCTTGTCCTGTCACTATGGCACTGCAGCTCCCATATTCTGCTGGAGCCCCCAGCCCCACCGAAAGGGATTTCAGAGCCTGGTGGGCTCCTGCCCTTGGCACCACATCAAACCATCTGCCAGGAGCCAGCCTGTGGCACCCCTGTCCCCAGCCCTGCACCAGGAACATGGGACCCATTCCCCAAAAACAGCAGTTTGGGGCTGGAAGGGGCATTCCCAGAGCATTTTTCATTAGACAACCAACCGTGCCAAAGAGCTCATGTAAGTGGAGTTCCTCCCTACAAAAAGGCTTTTGACATTGGAAAGGTTAATGTGAGAGAGATCCCTCTCCCTCACAAAGCTCCCTTTGCTGGAGGCCCTCACTGAGCCCTTAATTATTCACCTGTTGGAGAGGTGCCTTTCCATTACGGCATGAGAGCGGGGCAGGGATGTGCAGCAGGCAGGTGGGGGAAAACCCCCGGCGTGGGGCACCCCTGGGGCACTGCCAGGGTGGGGAACACGGCTCAGAATCCCGGGGGGAAGGCAGGCAGGTGTGTGGGGAGGCTCTGAGGGACAGGTTCCCTGCTCTCCCTCCAGCTGCTGCCGGCTGCTTTCCCTCTCCTGGCTCAGCTCAGACTCCGCTGTGCTCACCTGCCTCCGCTGCCTCTGCTGTGGTGGGGACAGTCACCAGCACGGTGACAGCCACCAGGACACAGCCACCCTGCTTCCCAGGAAACTTCATCCTTCTCCAGCCCTGGCACTGCAGCAGCCCTTCAACCCACGCTGCAGCAATGCAGCTGAGGATGCATTTTGCACAGACCCTTGGGCTATCTGTTGTCCAAACCCACTCCAAATCTTCCAGAGAAAAGCCACAGAAAAAGCAGGATATTGGTCAGCTCAGTGAGGACTATCAGAAATTAGGGATGCACCCCCACTTCATGACTAGAAATGCCAACCCAGCACTGGCTCGCTGTGCCTCCTGCACTCATCGATGGATTAAGCTGTTAGCAGGAGGCTGGGAAGTTAAAGAGGGAATATTGTATTTCAGTTCATGTGATCTTTAAACATCCCTCCGAGAAAGCAGCCTGGTTTTTTCTTTTTATTTTCCCCCCCACCACTGCACTTTTTTGGGATTTTTAAACAAATGGAAGCAGTAAGAAGCACGGTGCTCCAGCCTCTCACAGGGATGCTGAGAGCTGCTCCGTGGTGCTCTCGGCAGAGCTGCCTGGCTGGCACTTCCCAGTGCCTGGTGCCAGCAGATGAACCAGCTACAACCAGCTTCATACCTCTGAGCAGCAGAGTTGCACAAAATGGATTAAGCAGGCCCAGAAATGACACATTTTGAGGCACAGCAGAACAAAATCACTTTTTGTTGTTGTTGTTGAAAAAAAAAAAGGGAAAAAAAAAAAAGAAAAAAGAAAAAAGGAGTTGGCAGGAGAAAGGCAGATATCAAGTGAAAAACCCTGATTTTCTTTCTGTAGCAATGCAGGTACCACGTGAATCATCGCTGTCCTCGATATGTAAATAGAGGTTAGCAGGCACCCTCAGCACAAACCCTGATGAATAAGGGACCGATGCAGATACCCCTGTCAAACCTTCCCCGTGCATCTTCCTCGAGAGCCTTGCTCAGGATTCCTCCCCTGGAAACAAAGCACCTGCACCAACTGCACCTTTCTCAAAACCTACTGCAAAGGCAAGCACTGGGGAGGAGCAGGGGCCAGAGAGCAGGAGAGTCCCAGTTCCTCAAAATTTCCACGAAGGAAACGGCTGCTACTCATCACCTCGTGGCCTCCTGACATCGCAGCCTCTCAGGGCAGTCTGCTCTCATGCTGGAGCACTGGGGTCTTTGGGGAAGCAGCTTTGGGGCTGCACCGAGGAGTCAGTAACCCAGTTGTAAGCAGAGGCTCGTACAGTAGTAATGGGGAGAGACGTCAGTGGCAGCCCGGCCCGCCTCCCGCTCCCAGTTAGAAGGCAGCATGTGACAGAGCCAGGGCTGGAGCCTTCCCCCAGTTTCATCAGAGGTTAAGGTACAAGCACAACACATGCTTACAACTTCAGGCTGTTCTTAAGCAAATGCATGCAAATCATAGCCGGGGGGGGGGCTGTTTTTTCTTCTTTTTTCCTTCTCTTTTCTTCCCATCCCAGCCCCGAGCCCCTCAGCGTGCGCGGGGACAGAAGAGGAAATGGAATTATCGAAAGCAGGCGCCGGACGGGAGAGCACAGAGGGGCTGCACGGGAGCTGCAGCGAGCTGCAACGCTGCCCTCGCTGCTCCTCTCCTCCTGCACCTGCAGACTTCGGACCAGCGCTACCTGTGCTGCTCCTCCTGCAGAGACCACGCCGGGGACAGGGAGAGAAAACAGGGCCAAGCACGTTTCATAAACATGGTCTCATTTCAGCACAGGCCATTTCACGGTTCCAAATTTTCCAGGGAATGTTCACAACATGGTGGGCTTGCACCAGAGAAGGATGACAATTCGTAGGATTTTTCCCCCCCCCCCCCCGCTCCCTTAGCAGTCCCTTTTTTGGAATAAGATTCTTAGATTGGCACATCAAATGCTGACCAAAAAGCCAAGAAAAAGAGAAACAGGGCTCCAGGCACGTGCTGCAACCATAAAGGCTTTTTATGTCATGGTTAAGGCGTGGAGAACAGGAGGGTTATTACAGAGAAGTGGAGCCAGGAACTTTCACCTGCTCAGGGAGCAATGGGGCTGGTGGGAGCTGCAGCCTTCCTGCCGTACTTCCAGGGGATGGCATCCCACACAAGCAGCCCACTCCGAGGGACAGCGTCCCACACAAGCAGCCTCCTCTCCTCCAAGCCGATGGTTCTCCCGGCAATAATAAAATGGAAAAACCCCACAAACTGCTTACAAAATCTCGGCCCACTTCTCACCTTTCCTGACCCTTCTGCTGTAATCAACCTGTCAGCAGCTGTTGGTTAAGAAGCCGGGCTGCCTCCCCCCCTGCTCTGCCCCCAGAAGCCGCCCGGTCCCGTGCCAAGCCGGAGCGCTCTGGCGCTGGTGCATGCGAGCAGAGGTGCCGGGACTACATCAATCTGGCTGGTGGCAAGCCCTGCCTGGTTCTGTCTGGCACACGCACCGCGGGCAAATCTGATTTAGCACGTCTCGAGCCCTTGTTTGTTTTGAACCCAAACGGCGGCAGGATGAAGCCCTGGTCCTGTTCCCCACAAACACACACACACACACGCTCCTGCTGCTTGCAACCGCGGGGCTGAAGCGGCGAGAGAGCAAGGCTTGGGATGAATGTGCTCGCTTCACAATCAGAGCTATTTTGTAATCCGTGGTTATGAAAGTGAAGGGTCGGGGGGATGATACATAACTACAGAAAACTCTTCCCACTTGCAGCAGCCTCATCAAGCCGACTGCGAAATGCGCGGCCGCGCTCGGGCTCAGCCCCGGCTCCGGCTCCTGCCCGGTTTATTGTATAGCGCCTCTCTTGCAGCCCCCAAAATGGAAAAGCATGCGAGCCCTATAGCCAGCACGGCTCGCTCTCGTGATCCCGCCGGAGCTGCCAAGGAGCCTTAATCTGATTTTAATACCCAGCTCCGTCCAAAACACAGCCCATCCACATTTTGGAGCCGGCGACTCGCAGCAACGAGACCCCTGTCGCTGTCGCACCCCCCCCCCCCCTTTCCCAAACCTCCATCCCCCAAGATCCCAGCCCGTATGCGTGGAATTGACGCTCGGCATGACTCATCCCACAGCCCGGCTCTGTCAGCCCCCACCGCACAGCAGCCCCCTGCGGAGCCCCCCCCACCGCCCGCACCGCGCCGCCCCCTCCCCACCTTTGGGGGAGCCCTAACAACCGAGGGCGGGGGATGGTTCTGTACCGAAACCCATCGACCCATCAACTTATCCCCTCTCCCCCCCAGATCCCCGGCCGCTGGGGGAACGGGGGGGCGCGGGAGTCCACGTGCGAGTGGTGCTGAAAGCGCCGGCGGGGCTGCGGGGCTGCGGCCGCCCGGGAGCCCCGGGAGGGGCGCGCACGGCCCCGCGGCTCCGCAAGGAACCGGAGCGCCGCAGACCCCCGGGGCACCCTGCGGACGAGCCCCGCGGCCCCGCTCCGGCAGCACCGGCTCTTCCCCGGGGTGCCCCGGCAAGCAGCGGGGGGGTCTGGCCGTTCCCCCCTCCTCCAGCCGCAGCAGGGACCCGCTCAGCAGAACCCCCCAGCAGCCCTCCCTACCTGGCTGTCAGCTAGGTAGCTGAAGACGAAGGAGGAGAGATCCTCGTCGAGCAGAGAGCTGCAATCCGGCCCCGGCTCCGCCATCTTCCACCTCCGGCTGGGGCTGAGCACCGAGCATGCAGCAGGCGCGGCGGCGGGAGCCGGGCGGCCGTCGGGGCGGGGAGCGCGGAGCGCCGGGGCGGAGCCGCCCGCAGCCCCCGCCTGCAGCCCCCGCCCGCGGCTGCGGGAGCCGGCCTCGGCGGGGAGCGCTGCCAGGGAGCCCCCCGGGGGTTTTACAGACACTCGCGGGACACCGCTTTGTGCGTCCCTTGGAGGTGCCACCGCGTCAAAGCGGCCCCCGAGTCACTCCGAGTTCAGGTGTGGAAGCGCTGCGAGCAGCGTCTCAGAGCGGGGGACACGTCCAGGCTCTCTCTGGGGGTTTTGAAGTGCCCCCCGCAGTTCCTGAAGGAGCGCCGTCCCCAGGGACGCACACACAGGGGAACCCACTTTGAGCAATGCCGCTGCGCACGCCTTAAAATTGCCAGCGTTTAAAAGTGAGAGCACCCAACAGCACCAGGCACCTCTCAGCAGTCCCCAGATCACCCCGTGTGGAGATACATAAACCCTGAGAGCCGTGGTTGGGCCAGGGGCCACTTCCAGGCTTGGTGGGTCTGCACTGAAGTGGGACCAGTGGACTGCAGTAAAAAGGAGCAAAAGATCTTCTGATTTTCCTTGTTTTCATTTCAGCTGCCGCTGTGAGCATCTTGATGTCACGCACGTCATCTTTCTGTCTGGGGTTTTGAGGCGTATCCTAAAAGCCCTTTCAGAAATTATTAATGATGGGACCAAAAATCTCATGAATGTTCTATTTACTTACCCGTAGCAATTACATGGGAAAGAGCAGGGCTTGGCACTGCAGCCTGAATTAGCTGATACACAACCAACCAAAGTGGCCAACACCTGCAGCCTAATGGCTCCAGATCTTTGCATCCCCTCAGACTGCCTAGACAGACCTGCAGGGTCACTGTAAAGAGCTGATGGAACAAAGTGATGTGGAGCTATCAGGGTGGGCAGCTCTGTGCCAGGCTCTGAGGGGTGAACAGAGAGTGCTTCTTCCTCTGGCAGGAAAGGCCCACTGCCCATCTGTGCTCTCTTTGCTGTTGTTTCAAAGGCAGAGCTGTTTCCAGCCACTCTTTTAATTCCCTCTGGCTTCTCTTTGGTTCAGGACATGTTGTGAACACCATGCAATGTAGCAACACTGGGTTTTCCCTCATGATCCCCAGCCTTGCACCAAAGGGAGATGTCAGGGACGGCGCCTGTTGTGTCACACTGATGAGAGCTGGAGGCCAGGGCGGCCTTGGGATGGGCAAAGCAACTCTTCCTCATCGCTGTGCACTCCAGTACTCAGTACTGTTGTCAAGTGCCAAAACATTTACTCAAGGTGCTTTTCCGGCTGCCCTGCCAGCAGTGAAACTTCTCTTCCCATGGGTGGGAGGCCTGGGCCCAGGAATGCCCTGCCAGGATTCCCAGCTGTAGCTCACAGCTGGCACAGCACAGTCAGCAGGGCCAAGGAAGGAAATTGCCTTGCTCTGGGGCATGTGCAATTCCTTGAAGACTCAAATTCCCAGCTGAGCGGTGATCTGGCGTGCATTCCTTTCTTTGCAGAAGATGCAAGTGATGAAGGCTACACCGTGATGTAGATGAGCTGGGAACAGAAGGGATGTTTGCCCCATCTGGGCAAAAAACAGGACTGGAAGGCCTCACCACTAAAAAAGTAGTCCTTTGGGAGGAATTTGTTGCACAAAAGGCGAGGTTCTCACTTGAGCATCTCGTGATTTCCTTTGCACCAGCTGCACTCAAGTAGGAAGTAACATTCGTGGGAATTACTTGAGAATCGTCATTGGAAAATCAAGTTGTGCATAGCTGGGCTTTTCAGAAATACCTTTTCTCTTCTGATCCATGTGCAAGCACATTTCCTCCTCCCTTTCCTCCTCACGCTCCCCGAGGAGATGAGCCCTTCCCAGCTCCCAGTGGTCACAGCCTGCAGGACACCCACCCTGACAGCAGCCACCCCCAGGCATGGAGGAGCATGAGGAAAGCAAAGCCCAGGCTGCACTGCCCCTTTTCTCCTCTGAACAGACAGGTTAGGGCATCTTCCAACCCTGCAGGCAAAACTGGATGTGACATTGGGGTCAGGCTGCCCTTGTGCTGGGAGGGGAACAATGGGGGCATCTTGGCCAAGTGGATTTTCTGCTGCTTCTGGGTTTCAGTGGGATCCTGCAGGATGAAGTACAGTTGCTCACGTGGCTGCAAGTTGATGTTAACCTGCCCAGCTTCAGCTCCTGACTGCTCTGGACTTTTGCACAGTCCAAGCATTTTTCTGTGCCTTTTGGTTCTTTTCACCTATGAAATGGAGATCACACCACTTCCCTGTGCCCCGCGGTTTCTGGAGGAATTGGTTGAATAACACATAAAAAGGGCTTTGGAAGCACCAGGAGAGAGGCGAAGGAGGACAAGATGTTATAACTGTTGTTGTCTCCACCTTCTTAGAAGTCTGTCATGTGGCAGCCTCAGAAACACCTGCGGTGGGTAGAGGTGATGTCTGGAGTGCCGTGGTGTGAGTGGGACATGGCATTGCCCGTGTCACACACCCTGCCCTGAGCACAGCTCTGCCGTGCGCTCGCAGCTTTCCTCCTCAACCAGGCCCTGAGCTCAGAGCAGGGCAGAGCTCCAGCTTCTGCTGCCCTCTGTATTTATGGACTCAAAGAAGTGCCAGCTGCTCCCGAGCAGAGTTAAGCCCCCTGTGCCCACCCCGGCCTGGCAGCCCTGGCTGAGCCGCAGCGCTCTGTGGCTCACAGAGCAGCTCGAGGCTCAGCCCGGACGGGCTGGGGATAGCATTACCGAGGTAAAATATAACAGGAAAAGCTTGCAAATGTCCTTTCAAAACAACAGCGAGTGAGTAATGTCATTGGGCCAGCGGTCAGGAGGGGACAGGGTTTGAAGGTACCCTGAGCCTGCCAAAGGCCAGGCGTGGGACAGGGGCAGGAGCCAATGAGCTCCGGCTGGGCAGGAGCCACCCCGGCCCGGCGACCGCCCGCCCTCGCTCTCACGTTGCAGCTGCCTCTGTTTGTGGATGGCAAAATGTTGTAAGGACCGGGCAGTGAGAGGCAGCGGCAAATGGGGCTCCTCCGAGTTACAACATCCGCGGCCGGAGGCGGGTCCCCGCAGCCCCCGCCTGCCGACACTGTCAGCTCGGCACCAAGCGGGGCATTGGCGATCTCGCTGGGCACCGGGGAAAGGCTCTGAGCGCTGGCAGGAGCTCTGTGAGCCGCTGGCTGGGGGAGCTGGGGGCAGCTGAAGGGGAAGGTGTCCCCAGGCTGCCCCAGAGCCCTCCCCTGGAGCTCTCTCCATTCATGCAGGCTGCTCGCTGGGGCCCCGCTCCCCGCAGGGCACAGCGGTTGGCAGTGCCATGCCCTGGGTTTCGCTGAGTTTCTCTGCCTGGCTCCTTTCCACGAGCTCTGCTTTCCCTTCCCTGCAGCCCTGCTCAGCTCAGCCTTATCCTTCACCTGGAGTCACGAGCACAGGGACAGAGTGTTGCTTTCCCTGCACGCTTGCTGTGCCTCATTAGCTGTGTGCACCTGGGAGCTGCTGTCTCCTCCTCCTCACTTGCTGTCAGGGGGGCTCTGCTATGCTTCAGCAAGGAGTGAAAGTCTCATGTCCTCTGGGGCTGACTGGCCCCTGGGGCTGGAGGGGACCTAGGAAACAAAAGTGAATTCTGAGGGCAAGTGGGTGCTGGGTGGGCTCCTGGCTCTGAGATCCAGCTTGTCCAGGGAGCAGGGATGAGTCTCTGGTAGCTCAGAGGTTGCCATTTCTGCTCCAGATCCCCTCGGCATCACTGCAGGGTGATGTCCCACTGTGCCACAAGGCCTTCGTGCCTGTGGCCACCATGGACACTCTCCCTGTGCTGTGGCAGAGCCCCCAGGGTCCTCTCTGGAGTGCACCCAGCAGAGGGTCCCTCCCCCCTGTGCCACCTGCCAGGCTCTCTGCAGCTCCGTCAGAGCAGCCTGTGGCCAGCACTGAGGCTTGGAGGGATGCACCCATGCAGGGGGATGTTGTACAGGTCTCCAGCCTGGCCCATCCTGCAGCCTGCTCCTCTCCCAAACTGCAGCCTGGAGCGTGCTGTGGAGGCAAATCCACATGGTTCTTGCAGAGAAAACCTCTGAGGAGACAAACGTGATGGCAAAGGAGCAAGAAGGGGGTTTTGTGGATGCATTGTTGAAACAGATGGGAATTTCCCGGAGCAAGAGGCAGAGCCCAGGCAGCGGAGGGTAGGGAAGGATCCTGCACGATGGCTCACGCTGCCCACCAGCTGTGTGGGCTGAGCAGGGGACCAGGATGCCCATTGACTCCTTATGGCACTTTCAGTGACTCATTTGTCCATGGAAGCAGCACACCCACAGCAGCTGAAGCAGCCCGTCCTCCTCCCAGGCTGCTCTGGCACAGCAGGGCCAGCCAGCCCCTTCTGCCTGGGGATGAGAGGCTGGCAGCAGCCCAGGGCACTCAGTTCATCCTGTACCTCACTTCATCTGGGGCAAGGAATGCGCTGTCAGAGACCTTGTGCTGCTCTTTCTGCGCTGCCTGACGTCCCAGCCTGCAGCCTGAGCCTGGCCCTTGCTGTTCCAGGGTTGGTGTCCCCCAGAGCAGCCTGGCACAGGGCACCAGACAGCCGTGGGACCTGCGGGAGCTGCACCGTCCGCTTCGTGTCCCTCATGTCCCTCTCACTCTGCCTGAGCTCGGCTTTCCCACAGCTCTGGCAGCTCTCACACTGTGCTGGCAGTGTCTGTCACAGCCCATCCATGTCACCCACTGGCCTCTCCCTGTCCCCCCTGCCTCACCCCTGCCTGTGCAGCTGCCTCCAGTCCTGGTGGTGCTGCCTGGGCTCCCTTCACTGCCCTTCCCTTCTGGCAGGACAGCACCAGGAGCTGGGATATCTCCTGTGTCCCCACCATCCTGCTGCCAGCTGCTCCCAGGAGGAGTGAGGGGCATTGGGGTGGCTGGCTGAGACCCAGGCTGGCCTCATCCTCCTCTGCTCATGGCTCCCAGCAGGGCAACTCCTCCTGCCTCTCCCTGGAGGCTGCTCAGAGTCTGGGTGCATCTCTTCCTTTCCCTGTTTTAACTGCCTCATCCCTGAGACGTGCCATGAGCACCAGAGCAGGTCCTGATCCTCCTGCACCAGCAGAGCTGGCCAAGGCAGCGAGCAGTGGAGGGAGACGCTTTGGATCTGCAGCACTGCTGAGCAAGGACTTGCTGTTCCCCAAGCAGCTGTTGCTGGCAGGGATGTCCATGGGCATCTCCTGGCTCGTGACTCCCAGCCTGCCAGGCTGGCTCTGTCTGTCCCTGCTCCATCTCACAGCACCCCCTCCTCCTTTGTCACCAACTCTCCTCTGAGCATCCCCCATGGTGAGTGACCACCGCTGTCCCCAGCTCCTGCAGCCCTGGCTGGGCACGAGTGGTGGGAAGGGGCTCCTGCCCCCCACCCTGAGCACAGACACTGCAGTTAGAGCAGAAACCCCTCTGCAGCTGTTCCCCCCCGGCCAGGCTGGCCAGCAAAGCCACCCCCAGCACTTTGGGGAGCTGGGGGCCGGGGGCTCAGTGGGGATGGATGGGGAGGGGTGGGCAGCAGGCACTGGTGCATCTCCCAGCCCTGTGCAGCCACTGCTGCTCCTCAGTGCCTCAGCACTGAGCAGGAGACACTTCAGCTCCAGCCAGGGCTATAAATAAAACCACGTTCTTTTGTCCCGCCAAATAGGTTCTCATTGATTTTACCTATTCCTCCTCCTCCCCCTGAATCCCTTTGGAATGTGAAGTCAGCTGTGGAGGAGCTTGGGGAGCCGCCAGCCCGGCTGGGGAAATGCCACCCCCTCCAGCCCCTCTTCCCGGGAATAGCTGCTCTCCCCTGGTTCTCACTCTCTGAGCAGGCGGCACCGCTGGAGCAGAGGAAACAAAGCTCCCTGGTGGAAGTTTGCCGGCTAATTATTTATTAATGTCCTGACAGTGCAATCGCCGGCAGCCAGGCAGCCCCTGAGCCCCAGGAGGAGGATGAGGAGGAGGATGGAGAGCTCTGGCTTTCTCGCTGAGGAGCTCGGGGTGAGCTGACGCCTCTTTTGGTGTCCGGCTGCTTTGGTTACCCACGGCTGAGATAAAGGGGGCCCATCCCAGAGACCCTGGCAAGGGCTGAGGGCTGGTGCCAGGCTGGCCCCCGGTCCCTTGTGGGTGATGGCAGCTGTGGGGTTCAGTTCTCTCCCCCAGAATCAGCAGTGTTTGGATGCCGAGTTGCCGCAAGCAGCTCTTCTGCACACAGGAGCTCCCCGTGCAGGGATAGCAACAGAAATAATGCAGCAAATCACAGCTCGCACAGCCTCCCTGGCACTTGAAAGCATCTCGAGAGCTTAAAAAGCTGCAAGATGCTCTCATTCCCATCCTCTCGCTGCTCCTGTGCTTCGGGCCCCCCTTCCAGAGGACGGGGGGAGCATCAATTTCCCCGGCAACGGGGCCCGGGCTGGGCTGTGCGGGCGCTGCCCGCACGGTGCGGGAGGCAGGGCAGCCTCGTGCTGCCCGAGCGGGGCTCCGGCTGACTCATCGCCATGCAGTATGCAATTACCACGGCAAGTGCAGGCCCCTGCTGTTCCGCACAGGTATCTGTGTCAGCCAGGGCTATTTCCAGCTCTCCCCGCACTCCCGGCTCCGGAGAGAGGTAAGGAACGCAGCCGCCTCGCTCCTCCGCCTGCCGCAGGGATGGGCACGAGGTTCCCAGGAGCGGAGAGCCAGGGGGGTTGGAGATGGCATCCCAAGAGCCCGAATTGCACAAGCAGGGGAGGAGGGAGCGCTGTGCCGCTCATTGCCCACGCGTTCCGTGGTGTTGAGGGCTGGGAGCGACCCGAGGCTCGGAGCGGTGGGACCAGGCAGGCGGGATTTAGGGATGTTATTATCAGCTGCTGGTGGCGCTGGGAAAAGGAGCAGCGGGGATGGGATAAAGCAGAGTTTGAGGAATGCTCTGGCCTGGAAAGGCAGGGGAGGGACCGGGATAACGGGAGTGCGGCAGTGAGAGGCAGCGCCTTTCCCTGGCGGAGCAGATAAGCCGGAGCTCCGCGGATCAGCGGCTCTCCCTGCCCATCTGCCCATCTCCCTGCCCATCCCCTGCCATTCCCCAGCAAGTGTTCAGCCACACCACACTCTGAGAGTGGGAATTTTGCATTCCCAAAATGTTTGCCTAAGATTTTGCTCGCTGCTTTTCCCGTTGGTTGCCCTGAGCTGGGAGTGGGGAGAGCTCAGGTGCTGGGCAGGGCTTGGACAAGCTCTGAGCAGGGACAAGCTCCAGCCACAAACCTCGATCATGCAGGGGTTTCACAGCTGGGCAGGAGCTGCAGCCCAGTCCCTGTGGCCATGAGCAGAGGCAGCTGTGCCATCACACCAGTGCTCGGACTGGGAAGGACTGGTGTCTCTTCCTGGGGAGCCTGGCTGGGTTAAGTCTGCCCAGAGGGAGCAAGCCCAGCCTTGCACAGGCTTTGGGGGTTTTCCCGAGGTACTGGAGGTTTGCTCATCTTCATCTGGAGGCTGCAATGTGGGAGAAGCCTCCACATGTGATGCAGATGTGCCTGGCTTGGGCCTGCCCAGGATGGTGACACAATGGATGTGGGACATCTCTGGAGCCCCAGGATGGTGACAGGATGGATGTGGGACATCCCTGGAGCCCCAGGATGGTGACAGGATGGATGTGGGACATCCCTGGAGCCCCAGGATGGTGACACGATGGATGTGGGACATCTCTGGAGCCCCAGAATGGTGACAGAATGGATGTGGGACATCCCTGGAGCCCCAGAATGGTGACAGGATGGATGTGGGACATCCCTGGAGCCCCAGGGTGCAGGCTGTGTGTCAGGGAATGTTCTATGTCCATTCTCACTGCTCTGAGCACAAGCTGTGGTCACCACCCAGCTGGGCTTGGATAATGGAAATAAAGGGATGGAAACATCCCAAGGGGCTGGGAGGGCTCTGTGCCTCCACATCCCTTTGGCCTTTGCCTGAGCTGTGCCCACCTAAGCCCGGCCTGGGAGAGGCTGAGGCCACAGGCAGAGCTGTGCCAGCCGTGCCAGGCTGAGAAGGGCACCCAGCGCCTTTGTCCTTCCCACACCCATCAGCAGAGTCCTCAGCACGGGAGAGCTGCTACAGTATTTCCCTGGAAAAATCACATTAATCATCCTTAGCACCGCCTCCCTGGCCTTTGTCACAGTTTGGTGCCCCGGCAGCAGCTTTAAAAGCATTATTTATTTTTAATAAAAGCTGATCTAAAGAGCGGCGTTGGCGGGATGATAAAAATAAAAATGCAGTGGTTGTCACAAGTGTCAGCATCCCTGGGAATGGGGCCTGGCAGTGCCCAGCTGCCTTCTCCTCCAGCCTGAGTGGCTGCACAGGAAGGGAGGAAGCGTCCAGCAGTGTGTTCTTTCGGCAGCCTCTGTGCCAGGAGAGCAGCTCCTGCTCCTTATTTTAATACCAGGTGCACTTCTCCAGTGTATTTGTAATTTTCTAGATGTTTAGTAACTTTAATTTCATTTACTGCACGAATAAATGAGCAAATGGGACATATACAAATGCTGGGAAGGAAATTTGCTTAAGTCCCTTCATTAAAAGAACTATGTGTTATTAAAACATCTGTGGTGCAGCGTGCTGATATCACATTAGCAACAGCAATAAGGAATCCTGTTTATCCCTACGAAAGTAGATTTTCAGGGCATGGATCTGGCAGTGTGCTGAGGTTGTAAACCACAGTGCCTGGCAGCATCTCCATTCCCCAGGGAGCCGTGGAGAGTCACGGGGCAGCATTCCATGTCCCAGGCTGGGAGCCTCATCCCGAGGCTGGAAAAGTCTTCCTGCACTGCCCAGCCCCACAGCAGAGCCCATCGGGCAGGGGGAGAGGGAATTGTGCAGGAATTGTGCAGGAAGGATGCAGGAAGCGCACCTCACTCCCTTCCTGACCATCTCCTCTCTTTCCATCACTTTTCCTTCTGGCAGACGGGATCAAAGCTTGACTGGAGGCCCTGGGGAGAGCCCACCCCGGCTCCTGCAGAGGTTTCTCTGCAGAGCAGGGCCAGGGTGCCGCACCAGGCTCCTCTCAAGCTCAGGTTTCTCCCCGGCTTTTCCAAAGTTGCTCCATGCGCAGAGCCCCGTGAGCGGCGGGGTTTGAATGCTGCAGAGCACAGCCATGGCTGGGACAAAACAAAACCAGCATTCACGGGCGGTCATTGAAATTCCCAGCAGCTGTTCCCTCCCAGCACACTCAGGTCTGCCCTCCTTTGCTGTCCCCAGGCACTTCCAGGGACGTTTTCCTGCGTGGCAGGGGAACAAGTCCACCCATGACCAGCATCCCTCCTCCTCCCACTCCTGCCTGATTAAAACAAGCCCTTCTGGGGTGGCAGAAGCCTCATAAGGGACAGCAGGGTGCTCCTCGCTGGCAGGACACCCCACGGTCCCGGCACCCCCAGCCCCTATCCCGGCTGTCCCGCAGCCGCTCCCTGGCTCCAGCTCACCCCAGTTTCCCCCTGCTGCTGCCTGAGCCCCCGGTGCCGAGCCAGGCTGTGGTGCCGGAGGTCTCCAGCACCTCCCCACACGGCTGCAGCGGTGGGAGAGCCCCCGGGACACCGGGAGAAGCCTCAGCGATGGGGCCGCGGTGCCGGAGCTGAGCGCTGCCCCAAGCGCGGCTCACGCCAGGGAGGAATTGCTCGGGCACATGTCCTGGTGTGGTTGGGTTTAACCCCAGCCCTGCCTTGCCGTGGGGCACCGGGGGCAGGCAGGGGCACGCCGGGCACGGCAGCAGGAGCCAGAACACTGCGGTTCCCAGCCGGAGCCTGGCAGGGGAGCCGCGGCTGGAACGCCGCCTGCAGCCCCAGCACGGCTGCGAACACAAATTGAGTTTGGTGGCCTCAATTTAATTCCCATTTGGAGATGGTGGAGGAAAAAAAAAAATAATAAGAAAGAGGGAGAAGGAGAGCAGAATCCCGGATGGGCACTGGGATGGGGATGGTGAGCAGCAGACACGTGGGAGGCACAAAGTGCCAGGGATGAGCCCTGGGGGCTGTGCTGGCATCAGGGATGGGTGGCACAGGGACAGCAGGAGGGCTCTCACACCCACTGGATGTGCCCAGTTCATGTAGCTGGAGCCACCAGCATGAGGGTGCAGAGAGCACGGAGCTCCCCCGTGCCTGGAAATCCATGGAGTGCCAGGAGAGTGCCCCTCTCTCCCTCCTCTCCTCACCCAGGGCATCCCTGGGCTGAGCACACCCAGCCAAGGGAAGGCTGGCACAGCCAAGGTGCCACTTTGAGCCCTCGGGAGCCAGGGCTCCGATTTCAAAAAATAAAGTGAGGTTTTCATCTGTATTTGCTTAGCGAGGTAATGACTTTATTTTTGATTTGATGCTCTTGTTCCTGATGACTCAGGCACCAAAAGGGAAAGCTGATAAGAGTGAAGAGGCCTGGCCAGAGGGATGCTGGTGGCTGCTTTGTGCCTGGCATCCCCCACCTGGATCCCATCCAGGGGATTCCAGAAATGCTGTCAGCTCTGGGAGCTGGGCTGTGGGCATGGGGAGGGCAGCAGCTCGAGGAGGTGAAAGCAGCAGCAGCAGCCAGCCCTGATAAGAGCTGGGCTCTGCCCCGTTATGGCTCTGGGGAAGGCACAAAGAGGAGCACAAGGTATTCCATACTTAGTGTGACCTGCACGGATCACGCTGTCCCTCTGTCTTCATCCTCTTTGGGAGAAACAAACCTCTCTGGTGGGGAGGACAGGAGATATTCCCCCTCCTTGACATCCCTCTTTGCCCACCCCATGCCCCGGGGTGACTGCTGAGGCCTGGTAGGCAGCAAGGAATGTCCCTCCTTGGGGGATTTAATCACTCCCAGAGCAACCCAGCTCCATTTCTCCATTGCCTGAGGTAACTTCTTTAGATTGGGAGGGCAATCCCAGCCCCACTGCACCCAGTTCCCCCCAGCCTGAACAAGAAGCTGGGCAAAAGACACATTTTCTTTGCTGAGGAGGAAGATTCTCCTCTCCCCCAGCACTTGTTCTGAGTTTGGCAGTCCCACAGAGACATGAGCAGAGCTCTGTGCAGCTGGAGGGTTAACATCTCAGCTCTTCCAAATAAATAGAAAATGACCCAGTTTCTTTATTTTCCTTTATTTCCCAAAGTCCAAACACCCAAAAAATGAGATGGTAAGTGGAAGCCACAAATAGATTTCATGTATCCCGGCAGAGCTGGGAGATGAAAGCAGGGAAAACAGCTCCTGCCTCCCCTGCTCAGACCTGGGAATGGTGCAGCACATCTTGCCAGGGGTTAGATTCCCTCGGTCAACAAGGAAGGAGAGGCTTTGGGTCTGATCCCAGCTCAAATCCTCATCCCTGGGGGAGCAGGCTCTTCCCAAGCCCTCCCCAGTGCTGCTCCCATCTGCCTCGTTCCGAGCATTAAGGTGAGTGGCAGAACGTGCCCAGCCTTCAACTATTCCTATCACGTCCCATCTGGAGACAGAAATCTGCCTGCTGGCTTTACAATTAAAATTGAAATGATTTGATTATGGGGCTTCATTAGTAAAAACAAACACCAGGCAGCCTGCCTCCCTCTCCCCCCACATCCCCGCCCAGCCGTTCCTCCCTGGGGCTGTTTTAGGTAAATCCCAGCCGGGATGCGGTCGGGCTCACAAAAGGCTTCGTGTCTGCAGCTTGTAGCTCCTGTCGGGAGCAGCCTAAAAGAGGCAGATTTGAGACCCACAGATCTCCTCCTCTGGGCAGAGATGAAGGAACAGCCCCCATGGTTTGATGGGCTGCGTGGAGTGCCCGACACGGCCTTGAGGGGAGCAGGATGTTTTCCAAGCCCCGTGGATGCTTGGTGATCTTCCCAAGGGGTTCCCACAGCTCTTGGGGCTCCTGGCTGGACTCCATCCCCTTCACCCCGTGACTCTTTGCAATGGGGGTGTTTCCACCTGCACACCGAGCTGGTCTTGTCACTGCTCGCTCCGTTTCCCTTCCCTGCAGCTGGAGCATCCCGCGGGAAGGGCTGAGCCTGCTGCCCGCGGTGTGTGCAGATGCTCCAGTCCCTAAAGCATTGGCAGTTCTGGGGGAAGCGATTCAATTAACGCTTGGGGCGTTGGGAACAGGCTGTGCAGGCTGGGAGAGGAGGAATGCCAATGAAGGAGGGCTCGGGAATGCTGCTGGGTTAGGGTGCGCTCCCCCGACTGCTCCCAGGGACTGGTTTTCTCCAGCAGTGACAGGACAAGGGGAACGGTTTCAAACTGACAGAGAGTAGGATTGGGTTAGATACCAGGAAAAAATTGAATTGTCACCAAGCCAGTGGCACTAACAGCATTGCTGTCCTACCCGGGCTTGCCTTGTGGGCTAAATCTTTAACCAGATCAAGGGTTTAATTTTATCAGTAGCTGGGAAAACGTGGCACCACTTCCCTAGGGCAAAGTATCTTGAGCCCTGCAGAAATCCCTTTTCCTGGGCCTCACTCAGCAGCTCCTTTGGCATGGGGACCCTCTGGAGCAGGGAGCACCCTGTGCCCCATGCCAGATCTGGGCTCCTAGCTGCTTTTCCCTCCAAAATCATGATTTTCACAGCTCCGAGGAGCTGGCACTTCCCCCTGGCAGCGTGTGTACCTGGTCATGGATTGCCCTCCTGCTGGGCAGTGCTGGAGGGAAGCCACCACCGGAGCAGAGGGTTCTGTGTCCCCCTTGGGAGCCCCCCAAAATCCCCCTGCTCGCCCCACCAGCTCCCCAGCCCTGGAAAACCTCGCACATCCCCTGCCCACAGCAGGGTGATTGATTATTGTTATTAGAGGTGGAGAACAGTTTCTGTGCACAGCCAGCTGGCTCAGGAGCAATTCGTCACCCACCGGCGGCGGGGGCCGGGCTGTCCCTCTGTCCCTGCCAGGGTGGGAGCTCTGTACATCCGCAGGAGGCTCCGGGATGGAGCCGGGGCAGGGCTCTGGCAGCGGCTCAGCCGCAGGGCAGGGCTCCCACCTGAGCCGATCCCTGCAGCCCTGGGCATCCCGCGCGATAAAGGGGCTGCACGGCATCCCCCAGCCCCACGGCATCCCCCAGCCCCACGGCATCCCCCAGCCCCACGGCACGGACCCCCATCGCGGGGGTGCCCCGCAGAGCTCTGAGGGGCAGGGAGGGGACCCCGGCCCAGGGGGGCTGCAGGGCTGGGCCGGGCCCGGGGGGACACAGCGGGACACGGAGGGACACAGCGGGACACGGGGGGACACGGCGGCAGCCGGCGCGGGGGGGCTGTAATGACGGTCCAGCTCAGCAAAGGTAGCAGAGCATGAAAGCAATTTCACACTTTATTAGACAATTCAGGTGCCAGCTGCACCAGCCCGGAGCCAGCGCTGCTGCTCACAGCTCCCCTCCTGCTGCACAGCCCAGGTTCGCTCGGCGTGGGCTCAGCCCCTCCTCGGGCCACGCTGGTCCCGGCTGGCTCTCCCGGGTGCCCGGGGGCTCGGGCTGCTCCTCGTGGGCCACCACACGGGCGAGTGGCCGGGAGCACTGCGGCACAGGCGGGCTCTGCTCGGAGCCAGCTCAGCCTGGCAGAACTCGAGCTCCCAAAGCCACTCGGGCTGGCTGTGCCCCTCAGCCCAGGGCAGCCACCCTGCTCCTCCTGGCTCCCCGCTCCGACCCTTTGTGCCCTCTGCCTTTCTGCACCCCGGAGGGGCCCGGCATTGGGAGCCTGGGCTCGGGGTTTGCGCGGCAGCTGCTTTTTCTCTCTCCTCCCTGTCCCCGGGGTGCCCCAGCAGAGGCGGTGGGCACACGGACACCTGAGCACACAGCCATCCTCCTGCCATCCCGGGATGTCACCCTGGACGTGCTTTGTGGCCCCGCAGTCCCCAGGGAGCAGAAGCCAGACAGAGCAGAGCCGGAGCGGCCCCGTCCTGGGCTGGCACCCGCGCCTTGGGGACACGGCCGTGTGCTGTCCCAGCCCGATGCTGGACAATATCCAAATGCCTGCACGT
The DNA here is from genome assembly GCF_001522545.3 of Parus major. Taxonomy (NCBI): domain Eukaryota; kingdom Metazoa; phylum Chordata; class Aves; order Passeriformes; family Paridae; genus Parus; species Parus major. The sequence continues at coordinate 1,538,756 of NC_031782.1, forward strand.
CCAGGATATGAATCAGCCCGGACAGGAGCGCAGCAGCCGCTCCGGGACAAGCGGAGCTGCTCCGGAGGCTGCTCCGGCAGCCAGGCAGCGCCGGTGCCAAATTCCGTGCGGGCTGGCGGGCAGCACAGGCGGCTCCGCTGCCACCTCCAGATCAGCCCCGGGCACGGCAAACCCCTGGCCTGGCATTCGTTTCCCTGTTTGCACGGCTCTGCTCCCCCGGTGCCAAGCCGTGGCACGGTGGCAGCGGGCCAGGGCCGTGCCTAACCTTGAGCTGCCCTCGTGGCGAGCAGCCCTGCCCCGCTGTCCCCCCGTGCCCGCGGGCACAGCCGTGTTCCGCCGGGCCAGCCAGAGCATTCTTCCCGGGAGAGCCTGTCCTTGACGGGCTATTTAAAGGCACGCTTGTGCCCTTTATCCCCACTCATGTTTAGGCTGGAAGAGCCCCGTGCCCTCCCGTGACTCCCAGAGGGCACTTCCAGGCTCAGGGCAGCAGCAGCGCCGGGAATTCACGGGACAAAGGAGGGATGCAGGCAAGTACCAGGCCCCATCCTGGGGACAGACCCCCGGGACAGGTCCCCTGGCCATCGAGGCTGGCAGCAGGACTGGGGGAACTGCAGATCCCACCTCGGGATCCAGAGACTGGAGAAGCCACATGAGCTCATTTCCCTCTTCCTGGCAGGAACCAGGCGCTGCGGGATGTCCTGTGCAGTCCTGAGCACCCCACATCTCCTTCCAGGGGGAAGATCGGGGCTCAGGCAGCAGCGGGCTCAGCACCCCCTGTGCCACTGTCCCCTCGAAGCCTCTGAAGGGCCTCAGGCAGCCGAGGGCTGTGGAGCAGGAGCTGCCCGACTGCCGCCACCGCCTGGCACAGGGCCGATTGCTTGTGCACCCCACGGAGCTGGCAGGAAGGTGACTCGGGAGGGAAACCCGACCTGATGTGATTTGATTAGGGGTGGAAAAATCCAGAGGATCCATCTGCAGGGAGCTGGAGGGGTGAGCCCTGTGGCTGCAGGCAAGACACACAACCCCTGCTCAACAACCCCCAACCTCCTCATTTTCCCTTTCTGAGGGAACCCATCAGCCTTTCCCCAGGCCGGGAGCATCCCCGGGACATGTCCCCAGCCCTGGCACTGATGTCCCCTCCCAGCTTTGGTGCAGGTGAGCATCTCCTCGGGGTTTTCAATGGCACCTGGGCAGAGGTGGCTTCCCCCCAGCCACCCCACTCTGCCCCAAACCAGCCCTGGGGAGCCCGTGGGGAGCCCGTGGGTGGCCGGGCGTGCTGCTGGCCCCGGGCACGGCAGGGCAGGGCAGGGCAGGGCAGGGCAGAGCGCTCGCCAAGCCGCCACGGGCACCTTTGATGCGGGCAGCGCCAGGAGCCCAGGGCAGCCGGGCCGACGCCAGCCGGGAGCTCCACTGAGAGGGATGGGCAGCGTGTGGTGCCAGCCCCGGGGGGCTCCTCGAGTCCCCTCCGGCACCATGGCAGGGCTGCCGTGGGCACGGCTGCCCGCCTCGGTGCCATCAGCATCTCCTGACAGCGGGGGAAACTGAGGCACGGAGCTGGCACACCTCGGGAATGGTGGGAGGGAGGATGTCTCCGTTCTCAAACAGAGCCTTAGGTCAGGACCAACACGGATTGATTCTCCCAAAAACCTCTTCCACCCGTGTCGGGGATCTGTGCGGGTCGCAGGGGAACGGGGGGTCCCGGGAGTGGCGATCTCCGTGCCCTGAGCGGTGCGGAACCCCCGCGTTGTGGCCCCGCACTCCCGCACCAGCGCTCCCAGTGCTCCCAGTGCTCCCAGTGCTCCCAGTGCTCCCAGCGCTCCCAGTACGGGCCGGGCGGGCACTGGGTGCAGGTGCGGGGCGCCCTCTGGCGGCCGCAGCGCAGCGCTGACACAGGAGCCCAGGTAGCCAAATTCTCAGGTGCCCACCTTCTCAGGTCCTCAGGTAGCCAATTTCTCAGGTACCCAGGTGCCCAGTTTCACAGGCACTCAGGTGCCCCAGTGCCCAGGTGCTCAGTGCCCAGGTGTCCAGGTGCCCCATGCCTGGCCGAGGACCCCTCTGCAGTGCTGCACCTTTGCTGTTTGGTCCTGCTGTAACCAGGGACGGCGCTGCCTCATCAGCCCCAGCACACGTTTGCCACTTGCAGGGATTTCAGCAAATCCCTGGAAAACTGCAGCCACCTGCCCTCGCTCCCTGGTGCTGCTTTGCTTCGTGCCAACACACGCCCGGCACCCTCACAAGTGCCTCACAAATGCCACCCTCATGCCCACGTCCCTGGGCCGTGTCCCCAGGTGCCTCCCACCACCTTCCCAGCCGGGGGCTGCTCCCTGCAGCATCTCCTGTGAGGTGCCCTGGGGTGCTGAGCTGGCTGCTCCCATCCTGTGCCCCTGGTGCGGGCTGGCCGCGCTCACACGGGCAAGCTCCAGCCCGCGGGGTCCTGCACGGGGACCGTCACCAGGTAGCTGGAGGGCACGTAGCCCCTCTGGCCGTTCACCTCCACCAGGCTCCACTCCGTGCTCCCCTTCTTGTCGTGGGGCTCCAGCACCAGCACGGGCTGCCCTGCCTGCAGGGTCACCTCCTGCGGGCTCCTGGCTGCGAAGGAGAAGCCGGCGACCACCTGTGCAAGGCAGGGAAGGAAGGAGGGAGGGAGGAAGCCCTTGCTGGAGCTGGGGGTCAAGGGGGGAAGGATGTGGCAGGACAGGCAGTTCTGAGAGGGCAGCACAGCAGTGGCATGGATGGAGGGATTGGTGACCCATCAAGGACAGTTCTCTTGGCCCGTCCACCCTGGTCCCAGCAAGGAGGACACCTGGAAAAGCAGGTCCACCTCCCCAGCCACACAAGGACCAGCAGGGTGGGGTGGCTGGAAATGACCCCGGGGATGTCCCCCACTCTCACCTGGAATGTTGGGGTGAAGGTGGCCACCTGTGGCCTGGGAGCTTCGGGGGATGCATAGGAATGTCTCCTTCTCTCTGTGCCACTGTCCAGGGGCAGCAGATGCATCCCAGGCTGCTGGGCTTGCACTGGGCTATAGGGCCGGAGCTTTGCAGCAGGAACAAACCCTCGGGGACCTGCAGGACACAGACACACACAGCTCATGGGGCCCTGCATGTGCAGGACTGGCTGGAGGAGACAGGAATGATGTTTTGGCTGTTGCCTGGCATGGCACAGCAGCCCTGCTCAAACTAGTCCATCTCTAGGGGATATTCAGGAGAAATCCCCGCCAAAAAAAGAATTCCAGATCTTTCTGTGTGTGTGGATTCTCCTTTCCCAGCCATGACACTTGAGGAGTGCTCCCTTGGGGGATCAGCCAGGACAGCTGAACCTTACAGCTGATGGCAAAGCTGAGGTGGCCTTGGGCTGGAAGGGAGCAGCCAGGAGACCACGGCCTGCTGTCTCACCCAGGGTAAGGAAATGATTCAGGTGAATCTGGCCCTGGTGCCAAGGTGAGGAGAGGCTGCCCACAGTGCTCACTGTACCTCCAGCATCCACCAGCCACCTGCTCGTGTTGCCCTTGGTGTCGGCGCTCTGCAGCAGAGCCACGATCTGTCCCCTCAGCAAGGTCAGGTCCAGGTCTCTGCTGCCACTGATGTTGCTGGTCACTTGGTAAAGCTTGTCTGGGCCGTGCTTGCTCACCAGGGAAAGGACCTTCCTCTCCTCAGCAGGGGTCAGAGGCTGGTGGGGAGCACGAGACAGAGGAGCATTGGCTGAGACACAGGGGGTACACCTGCTCTCCTTCCTGCAGGATCACAGCCCAGGGACAGGGACAGGAGAAACTCCTTCACACTCCCTGCTCCACCCCAGGTCTGGAGTGTCCAGAACCAGCAGAGCTGAGCTGTTTCATCCCTGGTTATCCCCAGCCAGCTGCTCTCAGGAGCTTGGGGAAAACACTGTGGCAACCCCCTGGGTGTCATTCTGAGCCAGCCTCCCCACCAAGGGGATTTTCTGCACTGGGAAGCCACAGCCCAGTCCCTCTCTTTATCCAGCTGGCCCAAGCCGTGCCCTGCCCAGCCCTACCTGTGTGCCAGGGCTCGGGGTGACGGTCTCAAAGGCCTGGCAGAAGGCACGGAGCTGAGCCCCCGACTGCTGCAGGCTGTCCTCCACCACCTTCCAGAAGCTGGGCAGGGGCATGTGGCCATGGGGCAGCTGTGGAGACAGACTGGCATCAGGGAGGGCCCTGAGAGAGGAAGAGCTCTGGGTAGGGGCAGAAGGGAAGCAGGAGGAAGAAAAAGGGTGGGAAAGCAGAAGACCAGACCTGACCACTAAATTCACCTTGCACAGGGGATCAAAGGTGCTCCTCTCTGGCTTTGAGCTGCACCTTGTTCTCCCCCTGGTCCTGGCTCAGGCCAGGGCTTTGGACAGCCCTCACTCTCCGTGTTTGCAAGCACCAGGCTCAGCAGTGAGGAGCTCTGGGACACATCTCCCAGGGGATGGGCTTGGGGGAGGCCGTTCCCCAGCCCAGGAGCTGCCTGTCTCCCCCCTGCCTTCCTGGCTCTCAGGAGCTCCGAGTTCACACTGATCTCTCAGACAGCAGCACCTCAATAAATTACCAGTAGTTCCCACAAACAGAAAGCAGAACAGTTTCTGACAGTGCAGAAGAGAAAATTTGGATTTCCCTGGGCAGGAAGGAAGGGAGATTCTTACAAATGCTCCACAGGGAGTTGTGTGTCTGCAAGGGCAGGTTCAGAACTTCAGTGTTCTGATGCTGTCTGAGAGATCTCGCAAACCTGGAGAAGGCAGTTCTAGCTCAGCTCGTGCACCTGAGGGGTCCCACTCACCTGCTCCAGCTCCTTTTGTGCCTGGTGCAGGACCTGGGCAGCCAAGTCCAGCTGCAGGGCGCTGAAGGAGCGCAGGATCTGCCCCAGGAGCTGCACAGCCAGCTGGTTGAAGCGGGGGAGCTCTGCCAGCAGCAGGTCATTGATGGCCAGGTAGGTGTTCATGGCTGCCTCCTCATCGTAGCTCACGCTGCCCATCTCGCTCTTCCTCTCCTGGATCTCCTCGTAGTCCAGCAGCTTGTCCAGGCGCTTCTTGACCAGCTGCTGGGGCCCCTCCAGCATGTCTGAGAGGCTGCAGAGGGGCTGCCACACCAACCTGTGCACACGCTGCTTCTGCCGGGTGAGAGCAGCCCCATTTCCATGGGAGCCCGTGGGAGCAGCAGCTGCCAGGGCCAGGGGGAAGGAGGCTGGGGGACGTGGGACACCCTGGGACATCCCCTGGGCTGGGGAGCACCTGGGACATCTTTCCCTGAGGGCACATAGGATGCCAACCACTGCAAACCCTTGGGAGGGGGCAGTCATGCCCGACACAATTCCCCACTTGTGCTCTGTGAAAACAGCTGGGCAGAACCTCCAATGGCTCAGAGCAGTCTCAGCCAAAGCTCTCCCCACAGCCCTGCCCAGAGCCCATTTAAGGGCCCCATGCCTTGGGGTGTTCTGGTCTCCTCCCCACCTCCCTGGATGCACATCAGAGGGACACTGCAGCTCATCCCAGCCCTGGAAGGGCTCAGGAGCTGTGCTGTCTCTGTCCCTCTGCCCTCCCTTCTCCCCGGGAGCTGCTCCCTCGCTTCATGTGTCAGTGACTGCAGGTGGATCCTGTTACTTGCTGCTGGCTCTGCCTGCTGCGCTGGGGGGGCTGTGAGGACACTGGGGTGCCCTCAGCTCCTGGCTGCCAGCCCCACTGTGGCCTGCCAGAAGGTGTGAGGGCTGAAGGGCACGTGCAGGAAAGGAGCACTCACAAACTCTGGGAAAACGGTGCTGTGGAGGAGCTCTGAGAGGCGGCGGTGCTGCAGGGCAGGTCCCTCGTCCATCTGCAGCTCACACCGGTGTGGGGTGGGCAGCAGGAACGCCTGCAAGGGGGGAAGCATCACGCTCTACCTCCTTCCCAATAATCCTGTGTGGGCAGCCCTTGTCAATCTTTTCCTGCAAGGCCTTTCCAGCCCAGGAATTGCTGCTGAACCCTGGGCCACTTCCCCAGGCTTTCCCCGTAATGCTGTGTCTGGGGATTGCGTGTTCTGCCAACACTCCAACACTCAGACTTTCATTTTCCTCACATGCCCCCAAGGGATTTCCATGAGAAAATCGTAGCAGCTGCTGACCCAGGTGATTTCAGAAGGGCAATTTGTTGTCAGGACAGATCTGGGGACGTTTCTGCCTTATACACATTATTAAAGCAAGAATTCCCAGGCCGAACAACACCCGGCCTTTTCAATCATTTAAGACCTTGAAATAATGATAAGTTTAAGGACAGATTATTCTCAGATGACACCAGCTCAGACAGTGCTGCCAAAGCCTCAGCTTTGGTTTAAACTCCCCTGGACCTGAGCAATCCTTGGATGTTGTGCAACTCCCTGACACAACAGCTCAGCTGCAAATCCCTGAACATCCCCAACTGCTCCTGGTTTCCACAGGGCTTGAAAACATTCCACAATCCTGAGGGGATGGAGCCAACCCCTGGGCCAGTGGTCAAGGTTTTACCTCTAAATGGCCCAGGTAGGATTCCACATTCTCCTTTAGCGTGGCCACACTGGATGCCACACACTGGAATCTCTCTTCCAGGTCGTCATATTCCTTGTCCTCAGTCTGGAAGGAAAGAGGCAGCTTGTCACCAGGGCTGATGCCCATCACTGGTGGCACCTGCCTGGAGCTCACGGGGCTGGGACAGGCAGGGCAGGCCTTGTGGGGCTCCAAAAATCTGGAAGAGGGTGAAAACATCGGTGCAGGCAGCAACAAGGCTCTTGGTGTGGTCGTGGTGCTGGGGAGCACAGGGGTGTCTTTCCTTTTGCTGGGGTTATCCTGTAGGTCCTTTGGGGGCCAAAGTGGAGCCCAGCAATGCTCTGGGGTGGGGAGTGAGCATCCCTGCATCCCTGCTATCCCACAGGCCCTGATGGAGAACCAAGCACCAGCCACCCCACCCCATGCTGGCTCCCCATTCTGTTACTGAGGCACCTCAGGAGCAGCAAAATGCCCCAGAAACGACCCAAGGAGGGGCAGCAGGTCCTGGGGTGGGGCAGGGGGTGAGGGCTGCCCACCTTGGCCACGATGCCGGCCTCGTGCATGAGGAGCCGGCTGAGGCGCGTGGTTTTCTTGGCGATGGAGTGGGTGTTGAGGCGCGCCAGGCGGTCCCGCAGCGTCAGGTGCTCGGCCTTGTTGTATTTGGTTGCTGCCTCGGGTGGGAGGAGGCAGAATAGGGGGGAGAAAAGATCAGAAGAGGAGACTTCACGGCTGAGCAGGCAGCAGAAGGTGAGCAGCACAGGGCTGATCAACAGGATAAGCACAAGCCACATCAAAGAAGGGAAGGACCAGGAAAATCAAAAAGCAGGGCGAGCTGCCATCTGTGGGGAGCCTGATTTCTCCTATCCCAAGAGCAGGACTGTTATTCCCTTCTCCCCAGCCCCAGGAATGTGGACAGACTGGTTTTGTCCTCAGCCCCCCCATGCCACCCTGCTCCTGCAGCCTTGGGGTCTTGCCCAGAGTGGCATTTACAGGACCAGAGCAGTTCCAGGAGCTGCCTGCACAGCCTGCAGCTCCACCAGGCAGGATTAAGTGGAGGGCAGGAGAGCTTTGAACTGATTTAAGTGGCCCAGGAGACCACAGGGGTTGGGCTGGGTGCTGTGCCCCACCTGCACCCAGCCCCTGGCCACTCACCCACTTCCCGGCGCCGCTTGTACTCGTTGATGTTGGCATTGACCTGGGCCATGGCACGAGCCGCTGCCTGCAGGGCTGAGTGGGCACTGGCACTGCTCGGGGTGTTCTCCAGGATCTTCCCCAGCAGCAGAGGGTATTTGGTGACCCTCTGCACGGGCATCACCAGGAAGAAGCTGAGGTCTGAGGCGCCCGTGTGAGGCCTGATGGAGAGGGGGGAATCGCTCAGGGTCGGTGCCTTCCTGCCCTGCTGCTCTCCACGGCTTCTCTGGGAGTGTCTTCAGGAGAGAGCAGCCCAGAAGTCATGGGGCATTTCTGGCTGTGAACCTCTGCTCTCTTCCAGCTGCAGGGGGACTGTGTCCCTGCCAGCCCCGAGGGCAGTGCCAGCCCTGGCTGGGTGTCCTGCCTCCCTGAGCAGTGCTGTGCTTATCCAGCCCTGGGACACGGGCTGCGGGAGGGAGGTGCTGGCAGTGACTCCCTTCCCACCCACAGGGAAGGCATCTGTCTTTTGGGAATCATATTGCCTGTGTCCTAAGCAGCAAATGCCAGGAGCTCCTCCACTGCTGCTCCTGCTTCTCCTGGCTCTGACAGTGTTTGTGACCTCCCCCAAAGTTTGGGTCCCCTAGGGCCAGCCTGTGTCTCTCTGGTCCATGTGCCCTCCCTGGGGAAGGCAGCAGCTGTGGATGTCACCCATCCCTTATTTTGGGTGAGATTCCATGATAAAAGATTATGAACCAAGGGTCTAGGACAGAGATTACACCAGGAAATGCCACAAAGGTGGTGGCCGTGCTGTGGCACCCAGCCTGGTGACACAGATCCATGCAGGCAGCTTGTCCAGAGAGGAGAAGGGCAAAGCCAGGATGTGAAGCAGGGACAGGGAGGCGGTGGCTCAGCAGCAGGGACCTACACGGTGGCATTCAGGGTGTCCAGGATCTCCTCCTGCAGCCGGGGCTCCCTGCGGTAGCTCTCCACCAGCTGCAGGGCCTGGTCGTAGCTGGCACAGTAGATCTTGTAGACGGTCTCCATCTCTTCCTTGAACTCCTGGAACAGGGTGCCTGGGGAAGGAGAGAGGGGCTGGAGAGGAGGGTCCTTTCCTGTGGGCTCAGGGGTTTCTCCCCAGCCTGCTGGAAGGGTGAAGCCAGTGGAGCAATGCCAAGCGTGCCAGGGCAGGGCTCTGCCCCCCTGCTGCTGTCCCCATCGCTGTCTGCAGGCTGGGCAGGTCAGCCAGGGGCAGGAGGTGTCAGGGCAGGGGGCTGGGCTGACACCCCACCCCACACACACACGGTGGGCACGGGGCAGCCATTGGCACTGCACCACTTACTGATGCAGAGCAGCTGCTCCTGCCCCTGTCCCACCGTGGCCTCCAGACCCTTCAGAAACCGTCTGGACACATGGAGGATGTCGTCGGTGTTAGAGAAGAGTCCTTCCAGGTCAAGCTCGGGCAGCTGAAGGGAACAAAGATGCCCCAGGCTAAGCCAAATACATCAGAGATGGAGCAGGTGTTTTAGAGGCACTCCTGGTAAGCTGGCCCAGGAGACACCCCAGGAGCTGGAGTGATGCTCTGTCTCAGGAGGCTTTGGGAATGCTGAGACCTGTCTGGACTCCCAAGGGAAAGTCATAGTGTGAAAGTCAGACCCGAGGTCCATCCAGCCCCAGACCTCGGGGGAGCACAGGAAGGTGGAAGGAGCCCCTGCACTGATTTGGGCATCTCACAGCTCTGGACAGATTGACCCTCCAGTGCCCAGCCCTGGGCAGGGGGAGGTGGCCCGTGTCACCTGCTTCTTCTGGAGGTGTGTCCGGATGTCCGACACGCAGAGCTGCATGTTGTGGACATAGCTGGCCTCGGTGGTGATGAGCTCCTCCACAGCCAGGCGCTGGCTCAGCTCGGTCCTGTCGCAGGGCATCACCTCGTAGGCGGCCTCTTCAGCCTCAGCTGCCTCCTCAGAGTTGGGCTCTGCGCTCGCCATCTCAGCAGGACACTGCAGGGGTGGCAAAGGCAGCCCTGGTGGCATCAGCTGCTCTGCTGCCCAGCTCTGTGCCTGGCACACCCCACAGCACATCCCCAGGGACTCTCAACCCATCTGCACTTCAGAGCACGCTCCAGAACCGTGGAGCCATGACGTGCTGGGAGGCAGGAGCAGGCTGGCTGCAGACACCCACGCGTGGCAGGCAGGGACCTGCCACACACACGCTGACACTGCGGTGCCCACGTGTGGGGCTGGGGAGCAGGCAAAGGCCCCCAGGTGCCAGCAGGGACCTGGCAGCTGCCACCCAGCACTGGCACAGTGTAGGGACCCGTCCCCACGGGCACAGCAGGGTTTGTCACCTCCACTCCATCTCCTGGCTGCCAGGGCCAGTTGTTCCCTCCCTGCCTTGACCGCTGGCGCCTTGCCTGGCATTCAGGGGTCCTGTCTGAAGTACAAAGAGCAGTTCTGCAGAGCTGGAACAAGAGATGTGTCTGTGACAGCAAGAGCTGCTCTAAAAGCCACTGGGACGGGGGGAGAGGAGGGCAGAGCTGCTGACGCCTCTGCCAGATGCACTGGTGGCCCCGGTAGGCAGTGCCAGGGCCCTGCGTGGCACAGCACGTGACACACTCTCCTCTCTGCTGTGGAAAATCCCAGCTGATTCCTGCCCTTTCCTTCTCAGGAAACATGCTCTGCTCTGAGACCAGGGAGGATGAGCAGCTCCCAGAGCATCACAAACAGTGCTTGGCTCCTGGCAGGGAGGCCTTGAGAGCGAGAGGTGCGGCACAGCCCACAGCAGCACAGGCACAGCTGGGCTGGATCCATACCCCAGCCAGGGCAGGAATGCTGCCAGGCCTGCCTGCAGAGGAGGAGAGGAGCAAAGACAAGACAGAGGTGGCCTGGCAGGATAAAAACCAGATGGCACAAGCAGCATCACAGACTGCCCTGCCCTACCTGCCCAGCCAGTGCCAACCTCCACAGCCGGACTGCAACATGCCAGGTGCCACTTTGGAGGTGCAGCCCCTCTCCCTGTGGAGAGGGTCCAGCTCACAAGTGGCTGATGCAGCTGCGAGCCGTGGGCAGGGCCAATGCCCCTCCTGGCACATGCCACTGTGCTGGAGGAGAGCCGGGCTTGGCACAGTTTGGCACACTGTGCCACCCTGCCAGCTGTCATCCCTGCCCTCTGGGACGTGGCTGCCTCCCCTGCCTGTGGCATGGCATTGGCTGCACATGGAGAGGAGGAGGCTTTTCTGCACCCCTCTGGGTGCCTCTGAGGTGTCCAGGCAGAAAGATTCCCATCAAGGACTCTTGGGCAAACCCAGTGTCCTGGGCCTGGGGTGACAGCAAAACCCCACTTCAGTGGAGGCAGGAGGAAAGCCCTCATCTCAGACACCCCCCTGAGCCCTGGAGGGGCACCCTGAAGCTCACGACACGCCAGTATTGGGGTGTCCCTGGTCCCTGCAGCAGCATCCCCAGAACACAGAGCTGCTCTGGGGGGTTCCCCAGGCTGTGGAAACCTCACTGCCTCCCCTCACCCCCCTGGCCTGAGAGCTCAGGGGCACAAGGGAGCAGTGCAAAACTAAACTGCAGCATTTCTGGGCAGCTTGGAGCAGGCAGACAGCGCAGGAGCAGGTTTTGTTTTCCCAGCCTCCCCTTCCCAGGCAGCTTCCCGCATTTGAGCTGTCACTGCTGCCTCGGTGGCTACCAGCATCCCTGTCCCCAAGGGGCTCCGGGCATCCCTGTCCCTAGGAGGGGTTCTGGAAATCCCTGTCCATGGGGGGCTCCGGGCATCCCTGTCCCTAAAGGGGGCCTAACAGCATCCCTGTGCCCAGAGGGAGCTGAAGCCATCCCTGCCCGTAACGCAGAGACCGGCCCGGCCCTCCCCGACCCCCGCTCCCCCCGGGCCGAACCCCGCCGGCCCCGGGTCCGCAGCTCCCACCGCGCCCCAGGAGCGTCAGCCCCGCTCCTCAGGCAGCCCAGGCTCTTCTCTGCCCCCCGAAGCCCCCGGGCCCGGCTCTCACCTGCGGGCCGGGCGGGGTTGCGCAGGTCGCCGAGCGCGGCCGCTGCTGCGGGCGCTGCCACCGCAGCCGCAGCGGGCGGGCACGGGGGACACGGCCGGGCCGGGGATGGTCCCGAGCAGGGGGATGATGGTCCCGAGCAGGGGGATGATCCCGAGCAGGGCTGATCCCGCCCAGGGGGGCCCAGCCCCGCCGCCGGGCAGCCGCAGCCGGTCGGTGGCGGGCGGAGCGGGGCGGTCCCTGCGCACGGCCGGCGGGCGGGGGAGGCTGGCGGCCGGCCCGGCTGGCACCGGCTGGTCCCGAGCGCACCGCCCCCACCGGGAACGGGAACGGCACCGGGAACGGGAACGGCACCGCTCCCATCCGCCAGAACAGCCGATCCCCCGCTCTGTGTCCGCCCTCGGTGCCGCCCCCATCCAACCCCCGGAGCACTGAGAGGCTGGAGGGCAGGAACACACCGGGACACACCGGGAGGGCAGGGACACACAGGGAGAACAGGGACACACAGGGACACACCGGGAGGGCAGGGACACACAGGGAGAACAGGGACACACAGGGACACACCGGGAGGGCAGGGACACACAGGGAGAACAGGGACACACAGGGACACACCGGGAGGGCAGGGACACACAGGGAGAGCAGGGACACACCTCTTCGCCCCCAGCACGAATAGCAGGGACAGGTCCCCCGTGTCTCCCTGGCGCTGTTGTGGCTCCCATGTACAGCCCCAGCGATGCCCTGGTGTTCCCACAGCCCATCCGTGAACGCACGGGATTCCCGGTGTGTTATCCCAAGGTCAGGCGTGTCCCCGGCACTGCCCCTCTGCTGTCCCTTACCAGCTGCTCAGCCTCGGGAACAGGGGCAGAGAAAACAGAAATGAAAATATAACCGAGGAAGCGGCTGCCAAGATTAGGGCATGGGGAACCAGTGGCTACTTGGCATGAAGTTAGTTTTTTTTTTTGCTTGGTGAGGTGTTTGCATCCTTATAAACAAGCTATTGAGAAGAGAGAGGCTGATCCCTTGTCCTGACCACAGGGAGGGGATGGCAGCACCGGGGTTTTTCCAGGCTGACCCACAGTGCAGAAAGTGTCACTGTGAAAAGGACTCTGAGTTTTTCAGTGACTCATGTAGGACAAGGGAGCGTCTGTGGCTGGATCCAAAACTCCCCACGGGCCAGGACAAGCTCTCTGGCAGTTCCAGCCCTTCCCCCTGAGTCCTTCTGTGGGACCTTTTCTGATATGGGCTGGACAGGGCACCACATGCACCTGCTGCACCGGCTCCCTGCCAGTGCTGGTGCCATCCTGTCCCCCTGCCCACATCTCATCCTGCCCAGAGAGAGCTTGGGTGCAGATCTTGGGGTCCCAAGCGAAGACCATGACTCTGGCAGGCTGTGTGGCTGGGGTAAAGCCCCCCCGGGCTGCTCTGTGCCTCATGGGCTTAGGCAGTGCTCTGATGCCCGGAGTTCTCAGCTCCATCCTCGGGCAGGAGCTCTTACTCCTGTGTCCAACAAAGCCATCGGGACACATCGCAGCTGCTTTGCTCCCATCAGCACACTGCGGATGATCCAGGACAGGAACCACGAGGGAATCCCGGCATGGCAGAGCTCTCTCTCCTCCCCCGGCATCTTCATCCCACCGGGCAGGACCAACACCCCCAGCCCAGCTCCTCCCCGGCCAGCTCACACCACAGGTGCTCCCTCAGGGATATTTCCCATTCCAGCCCGCTTTTTCAGAGGCTGGATAGCCCGGCTCCAGCGAGTTCCTTGCAGGATGGGCTTGCCCTCCTTCCTGACAGCTCCTTCCCTCAGCACAAGCTGTTTCCTTCCTGCCCTGCTGCTGGCACCCCTGGGCTGGGGCTGGGGCTCCTCTCGCCTCACCTGGGTGGCTCAGGGAGCACCGGGAGCAGTGTGACAGTGCTGTCACCGCTCCAGGGCTCCCCAGGAGCTGTGACACCAGCCTGCCTGCCCTGGCTCTCCTTACACGAGCAAAACAAGCAGGCGCCGGCTGGTCGAGCAGGAGTGTTTGTGTGGCAGGGCTGTGCTCAGGTGAAGCCAAGCTGAAGTGTTCCAGCAGGATCCCCTGGCACCCAGCCGGGTGTGCTCCCACCCTGCCAGCACAGAGCTGTGCTGGGGAGTGGGATCTCCCGTGGGACCGTGTGTGGGATCACCCTGCAGGGAGGCAGGACTGGCTTCTCCTGCAGCAGAGCCAGTTGTGCAGCCCCATTGCAAAACTGCGAGGGTGAGCCACCTCCACGGCATTGCCCAGCCCTCTCCATGGCCACTGCCACAGCGGGACTGCTCTGCCAGCCCTTCTCTGGCAGTATTTCAGAAAAAACCCAGCCCCAGGAGGCTGGTGGAATTTGATCCCCTGTGACACTCCTCGTGTGATGAGCACAGCCTCAGCCCAGGGGCTGGAGGAGCACCTGATGATGGCTCTGTGTTCTGGCTCAAAACAGGACGTGGTGAAAGCCTCGGGAAGAGGGAGGTGGATTGGAGGCAGGAACATTCTGCCATCCAGGCAGAAGGCATCACCTCACCCTGGAAAGGGGTTATTTCCACCCTGCGTCTCACCCTGAGCTTGCCGGCTCCTGCAAAGCCTTTTGCTGTTTTGCCTTTTCCCAGCTACTCCAAACATCAACGCTCGGGATATTGGGATGAAAGCTAAAGCCATCAGGGGGCTCTCTGGGAACGCTCCAGACAAGCTTTGAGTTAAACAGGGCTTGCTCAGAAAATAAACACAGCTCCCAGCCATGCAAAGCACGACAGTTCAGGCTCTGCCTAATAACAGCAGGCGGGGTGGTTCCTCTCCCAGCAGCAGGTTTGTACAGGAAAGTTACATTTCCTCTATTTAATCTCTTCCATTCTTACTGTTCTTTGGATTTCTTTCCCGTCTAGAAAGGACCTGGTGACCACAGGATGGAAAGGAAAACACAGGGAGAAAAACAGCAGCTAGAGAATGTGCTCCCAGGTGCGTCCTAATCACAAAACTTCCTCCCACACAGCAGGGCTTGGAAGTGGACTTTGCCTGCAGCCCCATACTCTGTGTGTGCTGTGCAGCTCCAGCCACTGGAAAGGAGGAAAAAGCCTGGGAAATTAAAGGTTTTCATCCTGCTGAGCTTGCCACCAGCTTGAGCAACTCCTGAAAAACCACAGGGATGTCATTCCTCCCTCTTCCTTCTTCCTTTCCCAGCTAATGTGCTTAAGAGGGAAGGAGGGCAGTGCCTGCCTGCTCGGGATAATCCCATCCAGGTACTCAGCCAGGGCTCCCAGGCAGGTGGAAATGCTGTCAGCTCCAGGGGTCTGCACGGAGCTGCAGGCTCCAGCCACGCTCCTGCACCACGAGGCAGAGCACAGCCTAAAAATAAGCAGATAGGATTTGATCTAGGCAGAGTAAATGAAGAGTCAGCTCTTTCCTTCCAAGAGGGTTATTTATGGGCCTCCTTCATGGAGGAGGGTTCAGCCCCTCTTGGCCTCCCTGAGGCTACAGCAGCACAAAACTCCTGGATCCATGTTTTTGTGGTTGAAGTTTCACATCCACCAGGGTCTGTCGCCCTTCCCTCTCCCCTCTGCTGCCCTGCCTTGCTTTTCCTACCCCAAGATCTAAATTTCTCTCCCAGGGCTGGTGACTCTGAGCCTTTCACCTATTTGTCACGAATCCCTGTGGCCAGCTGAGCCAGCTGGTGGTGACAACAGCTCAAGGAGAAAGCCAGAGGCTGGTGTGAGGGCACTGAATCCTGAGATATTTCTGCCCTGACAGAGGATCCTGCTCTCTCAGGACCAGCACGGGGAATGCCGAGGTGTGCACAGTCCATGGGCACCTGAGCTGGAATGCAGGGAGAGATGGAGGTGTCTGCAGCATCCTGCAGCTCTGGGAGGAAGGACAGATGTCTCCAGGCCAGTCCAGCTCCAGACAGGGCCATCACACCCTGTCATGGAGCAGTGCCAGTGACAAAACTCCTTGCATCCCATGGGGCACCCCACTGAGGACCTTCTGCCTGCAGCAAGGAGGTAACAAGACACGAGAAGAGTTCAGAAAATTCTGGTGTTTTCTGCTGATTACTCATTTCCACTGATCCAATACTGATCTCCTCCCTGCCTGACTTTGTAGGATTCCTGCGCCTGCCGCGTCATCACAACCACCCACCCGTGGAGCTGGAACTCCACGTGAGCTCCTCCTCCTCCTCCTCCTCCTCCTCCTCCTCCTCCTCCTCCTCCTTGTCGTCGTCGTCGTCGTCGTTTTCGTCGTCCTCCTCCTCCTCCTCCTCCCTGTGGGCACCCCACACACCCGGGCACCCCGGGCACCCCCTGCCCACGGCCACCCCCGGGTGCTGCGGCTCTCCTGCACAAGGTGAGGGTGTGAGAAGCCGAGGGGAGGCACATCCCCTCGAGAATCACTGTATCCTTTGGGACCAGACACCTCTGGAGTCCCACTGGCTCCTCCAGGCAAATTCCTGCAGGAGTGGCTGTTCTGGAGTCACAGCAGGAGCTGCTGCCTGAGCAGGAGGAGCTGCAGGAGCTGACTTCTCTTGCTTCAGAGAGAAGTGAGGGGTGGCAGGGAGGTGAGAGCCCCCTCAAGCTGCTGAGCCAGTCCCTGTGCAGTGTCCCCATCCCTTTTTCCACTGACGCACCCAGGAGCGCCCGTGCCGTGACAGGGCTCGTGTCTCTGCCACAGGCAGGTGGGACAGGTGTCCCTTGGGAGAGCCACTGGGTGCTTGTTCCACTGCTGGAGGCAGAAACCCACCCGTGGGGCTCAGCTGGGTCTCACAGCACGGGGAGGACACCTAAAACAAAGACCTGGCAGGTCACAGGCTCCAGGCTGTGCTGGGAGGGAGGGCAGGGCTGGGCAGCCCTGAGCTCTGTGCTACAGGCTGGGGAAGTTCACGGCCAAGAGCTTTTCCATGGGAGCAGCCTAATGCCTGGATCCCCCTTCATTTTGGGGGAAATAATCACCAGAGGCTTCAGAGAGCTGGGAATGGTGGGGCTGCCAGATGCCAAGGCTGAGGAAACAGGGAGATGTGGCTGAACAAAGCCAGGAGGGGTGAAAAGAGGTTGAGGTGGAAGGAGAGCTCCAGAGGCCCTGGAGCCCCAGCAGCAGCAGCAGCAGAGGGGATGCAGGGCCAGCTCACGGTGCTGCCCACACGTCCTCCTCTCCCCACCACGTCACGGCAGAGCAGGGAGGATGTTTAACTGGGAAGGAGTTTGTTGTGGAAAAACCCAGCAGCTCATGCCATGGAATAGAAAATGATGGAATCCCAGTTCTGGTGGTGCTGAGGTGTGGCAGCTCAGCCTGGGGGCCAGGTACAGCTCAGAATCACCCAAACCTGTGGGGTTATCCCAGCTCTGGCAATGTGGAGCTTCCTGCCAAGGTGTCCAAGGTCACTCTGCCTGTCCACAGCTTCTGCTGGAAGCAGAACTCCCCTGTGTGTCAGCAGCCATTGCTTCATCCCCTTCCCTCCAGCCACAGGACGGCTGCAGTGTCAGAGGGATGTCTCCATTTTTAATGTGTCTCCATTATTAATGAGATTCCAGCTCCTGCAAGACTGGAATCAGGCAGGAATTCCTGACTCACCAGCCCACACCCCAGCTCCAGGCCTCGTCCCCAGGCCATGCTGGTGGCAGCCACCAGCCTTGACACCCTCTGCCAAGCCTGGCTCCTGCTCTTGGCCAAGGGCGGGCACGGGGCCATCCTGCAAGGATGGGGGAAGGAAACCTGGTTTGTGAGATGTCCAGCCAAGCCTCCCACCAGAGCCCCTCAGGGACATGGGAGGGAGAGAGGAAAAACCTGCCAGGCAGAGCAGTTGTTACAGGAAAGGAAGGGCTGAAATAAAGGGTTTGTTTTCACAGCTAAGGGATGTTACCTAAGGAACATTGAGTGTGTCCAAAAATTATCTGGAAAAGGGCAGGGCCAGCAAAGTGGCCGTGTTTGGCACCAACACCGAGCTCTTTGGAGCCGCTGGGTTCACGTCCCTGAGCAGGGGACTGCAAGGCAGCCAAGGGAACTCAGGAAAAGGCAAGGAAAACACATAAAAACCAGTCCTAACACTGGTAGCCCAGTGATAGACTCTGACTGGTGCATCTTCTCCGAGAAAGGGAGCTTGAGGGTCGTGCTAAATGATGCTTCCCAAGTTCCTGGAGCAGAGAAAGCAGAAAATTGAATGTTGGAAATGAGCAGGGAAGAAGCAGAGGATGAGAAGGGAAGCACTGGCTCTGTGTGAGCTGGTGATGTGCCCACGCTGAGGATGCTGCCTGCAGCTCTCCTCGCTTCCTCATCTCCAGAGGGATGTGGAAGAGGCTCAGAGAAGGGAAGCAGGGATGCCCCAAGCTCTGCAGCAGCCTCTGCACGAAGAATGGCACTGTGGCCAGGAGAAGGGAGAAGGGAAGCAGGGATGCCCCAAGCTCTGCAGCAGCCTCTGCACGAAGAATGGCACTGTGGCCAGGAGAAGGGATGAGGGAGAGGGGTGTGATGCAGATGTGCCCTGCCCTGGGAGGCGTGTGAGGGCAGGAGGGGGATTACTCACCAGCTCTGCCACTGCAGAGTACAGCTCCAAATGAAACTACCTGGAGGGAAGTTTGGGACAAGGAAAAGGAAGTGGTTCTTGGTGCAATGTGTAGTTAAAGCGTGGAGCTCCTCGCCACAGGATGTGACAGATGCAAAGCATTTAAACAGGAACTGGATGAATTCATGGAAGAAAAATCCTTTGGGTTATTAAAGACAAAGAGCCACCACCTCTTCCTTAAGGCTGGAGGTCTTGGGGGAGCTCAGGGGCTATTCTTGGGACAAGAACACTGCAAACATCTGCTGTGGGCCACAGCTAGAGCCAGAGTATGGGTGAGCTGTCGGATGGCTCTCACGTGAGAGAGATGGAAGGATCTCACGTCCTGAGATGGAAGCAGAGATCAGGAGCTCCCTGGGAGCGTGGCACACCACTTCCTCACCCAGGGAATGCTGTCACCTCTCACACCCCAAGGCAGGTCCACCCTTGTGTCAACACTGAGCACTCCTTGCTTCCCTTCTGGACTGAGACATTTTTTGGCTCTCTGCAGAGGGGAGGCAGGCCCCACATGTCTGAGTTTTCTTGGGAAGTTTCAAAGTGAAAATTCTGCTCAAGTGATGGCAGGTGGGATCCCAGGCCTGGGAGTGTGGCTCCACCAGCCCAGGGAACATTGTTCAGTCACCACACACTGTGTGTCCCTCTGGAGGCAGGGTCACAGGACACCTTGGGACTGCCTCACTTCGGGGAGAGGAGACTGGGCCTGAGTCACACGAGATTTTGATCAGCTCATCAGGTACCAGTGGGGTTTGTACTGGGCCAGCAGCACCCTAATGGGGGTGAGGTGTCTTTGCTGGGTGACATTTCTGTGCCAGGCAGCAGCCAGCACCTCTCAGCCCCACAGGAGCTGCTCAGGAAGGAGTGTGGGTATGAGAACTCACACAGTGACAAATAATCCTGCCTGTATTTTCAGCCAGTCTCAGTCCAGGACAGTGACCAGCAGAGCTGTGCCCCCATCATGAGGCCAAATCTGCTCCCTCCAGCTCTGTCCCTGCCAGGACCTGCTCCCCTGAGCAGAGGACGATGCAGGGGGAGCCTGTGCTGTGTGTGCTGGAGCTGCAGTGGTGCAAGCAGGAGGCTGCTGCTGCTGCTCCCAGATTTGCATTCTGGGTGTCCTTGGAGCACTCTGCTGCTTCCCAGGGCTGTCCCTCTGATCAGCACAAGCTGCCTTGTGCCACAGAGCCCCAGCCCAGCTGTCCCCACAGGGTCTCAGAGCCACTTCTGGGGCTGAAGCTGGATGTCCCCGTCTGGTGGCCGTGAGACCCCACAGAGCCACTCCTGGGGTGCCTGAGTGAGGTCTGGAGCGCCCAGCATGGACAAGACTGCAAAGCCTGGCCCTGCTCTGTGCTGAGCTGCTGATCATTAGTGCTGAAACTCGCTGAGGGCCCATCAGTGAAGGAGCCCTTGGCACAGCTCGTTCCCAAGTGTATCCGAGCGGGACAGCTCGTTCCCTCTTCACCTGCTTGTTCTGCTCCTCAGGCCCTGAAGTGGGACCCACACGTCCTGGCTGCTGCTCCAGAGGGGTGCTGGGGCAGGGCCTTGTGCATCAAGGGCTTGATTGATTCATTAGTGATATTTCCAGTGCTGTGCTGACAATAACATGTGATGAGCCTTTCCCCTTATCTGGCACTTTCCACCCTGTGCTCTTCCCAAACGCAAATGAACTGGAGCTCGTGATGATCTTTGGAGGAGGGGAGAGAAAAAAATTCAGGCATAATCAAACAGCATCTCTCAGCCCATTGTTGGGCTTTTTTTAATCTCAGCAAGCATCAGCTTTTGAATGACCTGAAAAGCTCATCCATTGAGTAGAGAAGATGTTCAGGCAGGAAGGAACTTGCTTTAAAAAAATTGGAAGGGACTGTACTGTCCTGACAAGGGGAGCCCAGCCTCTGCTCCAGCTCCGTGTAATTTCTCCCCCGATGTGCAAAGAGATCCAAAGCACCCCAAAAAGGTGATGGGGCCACTGGGACAGACTGTGCTTAGCTGGCTCCTGCCACTGGGGAGCAGCAATGTCCAGCCAGATCCTGCACTGGGACCAGCAGCACACACTGCACCAGCTGCTTTTGTTCCTCTTATCCTCCCTGGCATCCTAAACCACAGCACAGGACATGTATAAAACCCATGTTCCCTAAAATGGTTCAAGAAATTGCACTTAGGAGGATGATTTACTCCCAGGTGTATCAGCTGTCTTCCAGCAGCTGAATTATTTTGTGTTAGAGCAGACTCACCTCAGTGATTTGAACCTGTCTGATTTAAGCAGCCACAGAGGAAATGTGCCTTGGCTGCCAAACACCAGAACTCTGCACACCAGCAGGGTAATTAATTCAAAAGCACCAGAGTAGCTGCTGCTGAACACTTCTCCACAGCACTTGACATGCAGTGAATCAGCTGTGCTGCCATTTACATCTTTTTGGGCCCATGACTTCTTCAGGCTCTCTTTCCTCACCTCCCAGTGCATCCTCTCGAGCACTCAAAGCAATTTCAACCCTGGCATCACTGGAAAGTTTGGGCCTCAGCTCCACAGTCTGCAGGAAAGTCTTCCAAGGAACAAGTTCATTGGTGGAGTTTCAGCTGTGCACTAACAACATTCCTGTGAATCATCCAAGTTACTTGAAAATCCCCCTTTTCCTCCAGTACTTAAAAAAAAAACAACAAAAAAACCACCAAAAAACCCGCTCTCCAAACAGCCAAGAATGTCCCAGACTGTAGAATTTCCCTCTAACTTCTTACAGGCTTGGAAGTGGCACTGCTGGCTCCTGGACACCTTCTCCCTGGACACAGACCTTCTGGTCAACCCAAGCACTGCAAGAATGAGATTTGTGCCACCATCCCCACCTGCTCCAGGCTCTGTCCCATCCCATGTCCCACCTCCAGGGCCTGCCATGTCCTTTCCCTGCAGGAGGATGAGCAAGGCACAATGGCTGTGGGTGCTGGGATCTGTCTGGAGACACCATGAGGTCAAGTTTGGCATTAGTGGGGGAGCCTTGTCCAGGCTGTTCTCTCCTGCAGCAGTGCTGGAGATGAAATCCCATGATTTCATGGCTGCTCACATCCCTGCTGAGGCAAAAAGGCATCGCCTGTGCTGGCTGTAACTACAGGGGCTGACAACTTTCTGAGGGTTGCATGCAAACACTTAAAGCAGATGCCCTTGCCAAAAATAATGGTGCCTCTTGCCTCGTGCCAGCACTGGCATTGAAGCTCTGCACTGAGATCCAGCCTGGCAAAGGCTGCCAGTGTCAGACTGTTCCGGAAAAACGGAGTTATTTTCAACCTGGAGCAGTTCCCTGGGCTGGCTCCCCACAGCCCTGTGCCAGAGCAGGGGAGGGAGCCCCAGGAGGGCAGGGACAAGTGGCTCCGGCAGGGGTGGCCAGCAGCACCCCTTTGGGTGCCCTTGGCGTGGGTGGGTGCCGGGCAGGACACTGCCCATGGAATGTGGAGGGACTGGATCCCTCCTGCCACACTGCCATGTCCTGGCGAGCCCCACGTCACCCTGCTCCTCAAGAGCCACCCGAGGGACGGGAGGGTTTGGCCAGAGGGGTGGCAAAGCCTCCTGTCCTTGGGCAGGAGTGTCCCAAGATGAGCTGCCTCACACAGGGTCCCAGAGCAAGCCTGGTATGGTTCCTGCTGGCACAAGCTGCTCCTCTCCAGCCGTTTTCCCAAACACCATAAGCTCTGCTAAAAATAGCTGGATGGAGGGTGAGCTGAGGGCAGCTCAAAGATGAAGGCAGGGCTCAGGAGGGAGGGCAGAGGTCCCTGTGAGAAGGACACGCCGCTGGTGTGAGGTGTGGGCAGATGGCAGAGCAGAGAGGGTGTCCCAGACCAGGACTGGGACTGCACACCTGTGAGCAGACCTGACTGACACATCCCTCACTTGTGCCAGAAGCTCACTTGCCCCTCCTGGCAAAGAGCAAAGGGATTCTGAGGTGATTTTGGAGCCCAGGACTCAGTGCCACCCATTGGTGGTGTCTTGGTTCCGTCTGCACCTGGGTTTTGCTCACTTAGAGGGAAAATGGGGTAAAACTGCCTCGGGTTCTCCATCTCTCTGAGACAATAAACATTTCAGAGAGCAGATCAGAGCTCGGGATGAAGATGAGGGCTGCTCACACTGAAGGCTTGTCATGCAGCAGGACTTGTGGCCTGCCTTTTGGAAAGGGAAGAGAGAGGGTTTATTCCTTTCACTCTCTCATGTGATGCAGATACAAAGATGATTTCATTGTCTCAGTGGCCCTGAAAGATGTGAAAAATAATAATGGACAGGAGGTTGGCCTCCTTCAGGTTTCCAGCTGACACCTCCTGTTGTTCTGCCATGTCACTGCCAACCTGGGACAATCCTTGCACTGTCCCCTGGAGCTCCATCACAGTCCCCAGCCTGGCAGAACATTAACCCAGAGAAAACACCAGGAGAAATCATTTGGAAATTTTTCTGTAGGTTTGAGAGCTGAGCTGACCATGGAGGGTCTGCTAACCTGCCAGAGCTCAGCAGTGAAAGGGGAGAGTAGGAAGGAAGGAGGATGAAGAAGAGAGACCACCCTGTGTATGAGCAGCAGTGAAACCTTGGGTCAACTCAGCCTGAAACTCCCCTCCAAACTGAGATTTTCAGAGCTATTTAATTGGAATTTTAAATCCAATC
>NC_031782.1:1562167-1607413 GCF_001522545.3 Parus major
AGCCCAGCAGATCCTGCTCTCCTGCATAGCCAGGCACGGGGCTCTTTCCTGGGCCAGGAGCTCCAGACCTGTTTTTCCAGCTCCTCCAAGGATACGTGACTCCAGCCAAACGCCTCCGAACTGCTCAGATCCCATCCAGAGCAACCATTAAACACAACCCCAAAGGGCAAAGGAGGCACATCAGCCCTGAGCTGTCTGCAGATCACGGGGGGCACCTGAGGACACGGGGCTCTGCTTTCAGGAATGGGTGTGATGCTCAAAGATACCTCATTTGCCCTTGAAGCTCCAGCCCCCTGAAGGAGTGTGTGATGCATCCCAGATCCCCCACACGAGATCCACAATCCCTGTGAGTGACAAGAGTGCGGATATTCTTGCCTGCACAAATGCTCCCTGACAGAGCCGAGGTGGGAATGAGTTGGAGGCCAGCTCGTTCTCGGAGCATCGTTTTCCTTCTGGTGCATCTGGCTGATTTTGAGTCATTTGCATTTCAATTTTTTCATCAGAGATAGCTGTAGTAAAACCTTGGATTTAAGCTCCCTGAAACACAAGGGGAACTTGGAAATGATATTTGCCATGCAGGGCATTGCTGAGTGCCAATCTTCCCTCTCCAATCCTCTCGGTCTCTCACTGTGGAGTCATCTGGAGCTCACTGAGTCCACCACAGGAAGAAACTCAGGAAAATCACAGATTTCCCTTCCTGCCTCACAGCCAGATGGACACAAGCCAGGGCTCTTTTGCACTTGTGCAGGCAGAAAGTGTTTTTACCAAGCTAGAAAGCAACATGGTGAGTTCAAGAAGAGCTTCTTCCACCGTGTGGATGCTGTTCTTTGAGAGAATTCCTCCACCTTCATATCCTACTGATATGTCCTAACCTGGACCTCTCAATCTCACTTTTCTCCAAAGCAATCAGCTATTGAAAAAAATAACCACACGTAGACAGGTCTTAAAATCCATATTTTTATTATTTCCATGGCTTTGGGTGCACCAGGCAAGCTGAGAAACCATTTCTGCCTGCCTGCCTTCAAAGCAGACACCCTGAGTAGGCTTTCCTTCTACTTCCATCAGCTACATTACTGGAGGAGCTTTCTCCCTCCTGCAGACTGAATCATTTCCCAAATGTAGCCTTGCACGGCAGAAGACGCCGCTGTGACAGGGAGTGATGATGAGTCACCGGGAATTCACAGTTTGGTGTTCCTGCAAAGGGAAAACTCACAGCGCAGGAGATTTCACTTCTGACAGGCAGCAAGGAACAGCCCCTGGAGCACGAGCTGCTGGGTCAGGGTGACCCTGGCCAGGAGGGAGCCGGGTGTAGGAGCCACGTGAAGATGGAGAGGGCAGGGACAAGGGATGTGGCCGTGGCGGGTGGTTCTGCTGGTGGTGTCCTTGTCAGGGGGTCACGGGCTGCTCCCGGATCCTCACCTGGTGTGACCAGCCAGGACCTGCAGGCCCAGGGCGAGGGGCTGAGGGGGAATTGCGGTGCAGGGAAGGGAGATGGAGCCCAGTGTGTGTGCTCAGGAGCGTGGACAGCTCGGGCCCACGATCCCCCCGGGCTGGGGACACGAGGTTGTGGATTTCAGAGAATCATACATTTGTTGGGACCTCTGGAGATGGTCCAGTCCTGGCACAGGGGACATGGGAATGTGTGCAGGCGGGTTTGGGATGTCTCCAGAGGCTCCACAACACCCCTGGGCAGCTGTTCCAGGGCTTTGCCACAGTCATGGAAAGACTCAAAACATGCCAGGATCCTTGGGGTTGGAAAAGATCTCCCAGATCATTGAGTCCAACCTGTGACCAATCCCCACCTTGTGACCCAGACCAAAGCACTGAGTGCCCCATCCAGCCTTTCCTTAAGCACCTCCACGGAACGAAGTTGTTGTTAATTTATTTATTTACACACAACCCAGCCCGGTAATGCACACACAGGATGGGGCCTGGGCTTTGAGAAGAGCCTGGGAACAGCATCATATGTGGGGTGGCATCTCAGTGGTGGCTGATCCAGCTCGCTGTCGCGGTCCCCCCGGTGTCTCGGGGCCCAGAGCTGTGTGGGCAGCGCGGGCACCACGAAGAAACCCCCACCAGCCCCCCGACCCCCGCCCGCTGCCGCCGCCTGCCCCTTTAAGAGCGAGTGAGGGCACGTCCGCTGTCCCCGCCCTCTTCCGCCCGGACTGGCGGAATGGCGCTGTACGCATGCGCACTGCCGCCGAGCACCCAATCACCGCCCCCGGCTGGAGGGCGGGGCACCGATTGAGGGCGGTGATTGGTGCAGCTCCGCAGGGGGGGCGTGGTTTTCTCGGCAGCGCCCCGCCCCGCTCCCAGCGCGCCCCGCGCGGTGAAGAAGCGGCGGCCGCGCGCCGGGGGCATTTTGTGTCGGCGGCGGCGGCTCAGGCACAAGATGGCGGCGGCGGCCGAGTGAGCGGCCGGCGGCCGCCGCGACCCCGCGAGTCCCCCCCCCTTCCCCTCCCTGCTATCACAAGCACCTCGGGGGTCGCTTCTCCTGTTTCCGGAGCGCGCCGAGAGCCGGGGAGCGGCGCAGAGCCGCGCACGGGGGGCGCCCGCCCGAGGGCCCCGGCTGGAGCTGAGCGCGGGGATCGTTCTTGGCTGCGCCGCTCTCTCCCCTCCAGCCCCTTTCCCCTTCTCGGGGGCGGCCGTAGAGCCCTCGTTGTCCCGCCGAGCCGGCCGGGAGGGCCCGAGAGCCGCCCCTCGCCATGGCGAGCAGCAGCGGCTCCAAGGCCGAGTTCATTGTCGGAGGCAAATACAAGCTGGTGCGGAAGATCGGGTCGGGCTCCTTCGGGGACATCTATCTGGCGATCAACATCACCAACGGGGAGGTAAGGGCCGCTCGCATTCCCCCCTCTGCTCCCCGGGGGGAGCCGGGCACCAGCCATCGCCACTCCGAGCCGCACCTGCCCCCCGGCTGTGCCCTCCGTGTCCCCGGGGTGGGCTCTTCCTTCCCCCCCAGCCTCTTCCTTTCCTCCTCTTTCCCCTCTACGAGAGGTTTCATTCCCCCTTTCCCCCCGAGGGTCTTTTTCCCCCTTCCCCACCGAGGGGCTTCCTCGCTGCTCCTTCCACAGCAGAGCCCTGCGGTCGTGGCTCCCCCACCCAGCGCTTGGGAGAGGAGAAAAGAGGCGAAAACCATTGTGGGAAAAGATATTTAAACATATTTGTGTTTTGTGAGCGGCCAAAGTCGTCGTCCCTCGCCCGCCATTCATCTCCTCCTCTGCCTCAGCTGGGGAACACTTTGTATCTCGTTTCATCAACACTAATAGAAACAAAGAAGATCCCCCTGTTTTTCCAGCTTTTCCTTTGGGTATTTTTTTTTTCTTTTCTTCCTCCCCCTCACGGCTATGAGCTGTAAAGAAGAAACACCCACGAATGTTCTTCCTCACTTAAGTGGTTCTGAAGACTCCACATCTCTAGCTCAAATGCATGACCCGGGATGGATATTTATGTACGAATCACCGCGATGTGGATTTTATTGGAAGATACGTCAAAAAAAATAATAATAATAATAATAAAAAAAAAGGCGACACGTCGAGCTGGGAAATAAATAAATATATACCCGAAAGCTTTTTCATCAGGGGTGTGTGGGGGATGTGGAAGTGCTGTGCCCCTTAAACCTCGGTGCTTGGTGGACGCTGTGCCCTGACTCGTTGTTCCCTCTCCCTGCAGGAAGTTGCTGTGAAGTTGGAGTCTCAGAAGGCTCGGCACCCCCAGCTGCTCTATGAAAGCAAACTGTACAAGATCCTGCAGGGAGGAGTTGGCATCCCACATATACGGTAGGAATCAGCCCTGAGTGCCACTGGCGTCTCTGTATGGCTGGCAGGACTTCTCTTTTGTCACGCTTATTACTGTATATTGGCAGTTGATTTATACTTGTTAGTGTGAGGAAGGGCACTACCGTGAAAAGGAATTTATCCGTGCAGGATTGGGGCTGCTAAGGGGGGAAATGCTCCATTCCAGGCTCTCCAACTCGCTGGGCTCCTCTGGCAGGCATGCTGTCTTTATAGAGAGCAAGACACCCAGCGAGAAATTCTTGTGGCCATTAGAACAAAGTGTGAGGAGGCTGTTTCTCGGAGAGTTGGGAGAGTTGGGAGCCGGCCCTGGAAATGGCTGCTTTCTTTTGTTGCCTCTCTCTCTCTTTTTTTTTTTTTTTTTTTTTTTTTTCAACATGTCTTCCTGCTCCGCTCAGAAAATGGCGGCTGGACGTGATTAACCCTCCCCCTTCTCCTGGTGGGACAAGGGACGTGCTCGGGCTTGTGCCTTTTTCCTTTCATAGTTAAGAGCCGCCAGGCTTGAGACTGCGGAGAACCTGGAGCAGGAATGAAATGGCAGCAGCTCCTTTCTGCTGCCCGCAACAGATGCGTCACCAGGCTTTGAGTACGGGATGAATCCCTCCCAATTCCTCATTATGCGGCTCCTTGCTTCGTATTCCAACTGAAACTTTCGGCAGGGTTTCAGAATTTCTTGATCTGGAAGAAAATCGCTGGTGCAGGACTTCTGGAGAGGTTATTCCTCATGGGATTATCCAGGTGTTACCCTGGGGTAGTGCCCAGCTCTGGAATCTGGGCATCAAAGAGTTACATGAAACTTCAGTTTTCTCCAGCCAGACTTTTTACACGTTGTTCCTTTTTTTGAAACTTTGTTAATAATTGTTTTAAAAGTTAGTAGATTTTTTTTCCTTGCTACAATGGCATAAAGGATTTTTGTTCCTTGAGCTGCACAAACTCTTACCAGTTTAGGTTCTGTGTCAAACTATGAATTCCATTGAATTTAACCCTTCCTGACTTTGTACAGGCTCAATACTGACATTTAGGGTCTGTGTTAAAGTTCTCATAATGACTTGGCCAAGATTCTGTATTAATTTGGACGAAGCCAAGTATAAATCTGCATTTCTGAGGTTAATAGCTCCCTCCCCTCAAACACAACTGGCTCTGATCCTGAATGTGAGCTGGAGGAGACAGTGTTCTGGCCATCTGTCCTCATTCACTCCGGCCTTTTGCAGGGATACAATCAACATACCTGAATTAAATACTTGCAGCTTCAACACAGTTGCTGCTGTGCAAACAGATGCAGTCTTTCTTTGAGAATAGTTTCCTTCTTTTCTCAAATGTGGCTGTCTTTATTTCACAACTGAAGCAATAGGAGTTGCATTTTGGAAAGCTTTCATGGTATCGTTGCATGCTAAAACAGGGATAACTGGGAAAACAGCCAGAGCAAGCAGATATCAGGTGTTTCATCACAGAACTGGAAAAGCAGGCATTCTTGAACTACTTTTTTGAAAAGTAAATGGGTGAGTGGTGCTATAATGAGGCCCAAGTTGCAAATTTTTGTCTTTTCCACTGAGATACTGTTTAATTTCTTGTATTTGGTTAAAATGCCCTGGGAGATACTGATGATAACCTTGCATGTTGACAAACCTGCCTCTAGCTTCAACTACAACTTTCCTCTGTATTTGATGTTCTTATACCCCCTAAAAATATACAAGTTTATAAAAAATTGAGAATAGAGAAATGAGGCAATGCTCAACACATTCACAGACTCACTGTGCTAAAGGTGTGTGATTATTGGATAATGTCTGCCAGTCTTTTCAGGTTCTCAAAATGTTCATCTTTTAGTATTTTTCTAGAAGAGTGTCCTTTTGGAAATACTCTTTCTAGAGGCAGCATTAATTGTAAATCTATTTTTATGTGCCAGATGCTCCTTGAGAGGTTTCTCTGATACTGGTTTGATGATGCTTGAGAAAATCTAAACCAGCATTCTTAGGTTTATTTTCTTTTAAGAGGAAGCTAAGTAGGGAACCAGCACAGTTCTTGTGACAAATATTGAAATGTTCTGTGTTTAGTAGAAGCAGAATCCATGGTGCTCTGAATCCAAGTCAATACTTAGGTCACTTTGCATGTGTCATTGATAATCCATGTGCCACCATTGTGTTATAATAATATGCTGTCACATTGGAATAAGCTGTTCCTGGCTCAGTGTATTCACAAGGATGAATCAAGCTGAAAGAAAGTCAATACATTTGGTAAAATTTCTGTAATGTGACACCTTTAAACAACAGCAGCACAAGAATTTGATAGGAAGTGAAGGAATCATGCCAAGATTTCCCCATTGCCATGCTTTATAAAACTCAGTCCACATCTTGGACACATCAACATGAAAATTTGTGTTCCTCATTAGGAGTGAGGGACTTTTCCTCTATTTTTCACCTACTTAAGTGATGCACTGGCCAAGATCAACTTCCTGGAAGTTGCATGATGTGACTTTGCCTCACTCAAGTGGTCTCTGCTGTGGCTCTGTGACTCAGAGCTGAGATAATAAATGAGGTCTGGATTGCTCATTCATTGGGACTCCTGTCTAAAGCTGAGTTCTGCCTTTAGATGTGGTTGCAATTTAGGATTACAGGAACACATATCTAGAGGGTCACTGGAGTTATCTAGAACCAAGAAATTCTTCTTATATCCTTAAAGGTTAATTTGAGGGACTTTCTGCTCATTGCAGGAAACTAATGAGCAAAAATGTCAGTTTTGGGGTTAAGAGTTTAATGTTTCTGTGGGGTCAGCAGTGAGCCTTCACCTGTTGTGGAGGCTGAACAAGGGGCCTTGGTGCTCGATTCTGCTGAAATAGAACATGTTGTTTGCACAGAAAATAGCAAAAAATGAGATTGGTGTGAATGAATTGGAAATTTTATCCTCTGGATATTCTTAACCTTTTTAGATCTTTAAATTTGCTGCTTATTGTTTCCTGGAGGAGCAGCAAAGTTTCCGAAATTAACCCAAAAGTTTCACAAAACCTTCATTAATACTCCAAAAAATTATTTTAAGCTGTGGTTTATTCTTGATGTCCAAATTTTGCTTAATAATTACCTTATTTTTTTCCCAAAAGGCTGAAACAAGCTTAACATTGTGACAGTCTGCTGTGCCTTTAGGACACAATGGCCAGGCCCCAGCATTCTGCTGGGCTTATTCTCATTGTTCCCTCTCATCAGCTGCCCTTTGCTTTTTTTCCTTTCTTTTTCAGTGACAAAGCATTTTGAGCTGTAATCTCGTTAACTGGGCACTGATCCTATTAGTTGGGGCTATCCACCTTTATTCCCCAATTCCTGGTGCTGCCTTGGAGGGATGCAGCAGAGTGTGTTTGATTTTGGGGTGTTTGTCCACAGTGTAACTCTGATAAAGCTTTATTTACAAAAGCAATTATTCAAATTACCTGGGACAGCCACTCTTCATTTTTTTGCCATTTATGGTGTTCAACAACTATTGGTTGTATCCTTGGTGAAGATCAGCTATTTGTAAGTTTAAAAACAAAAAGTTACTTACTCAGTGGTTTTTGGGTTTTTTTGTTTTTTTTTGTTTTTCAAAGTTTTCTTGCAAACTGAATAAATCAATCTGTACATTTCTGCATTTTTCAATGCAGTACTTGCAAATAATTTGGTATTGAGAAATTCTCTATCCAGTATAGTTTTCTGGAAAAAACAATAAAATTATCTACAGTATTTGTGCTTCTGTTTTATTACTGCCATGTTATGTTGCTGGATAATTATTAACAACAGAATCTGCCCTTATACATCTTCATTAAATATTACCTGTAATGGAAAAATGTGGTCAAGGTTGGTAATCTTGAGTTATCACAGTTTGCCTTAAGCACTTGAAACATTGATTATTTTTTTTTAAGCAGTGCTTAAAAAGCTGTAAATACACCTCTCAAACACCTTCATTTTTAACTGTTTTCTCAGTAACTTCCTGCAGCATAAAACCCCCAACCAACCACCAAAAAAACCCCTAAACCACCATGAGAAAAGCAGAAAAACGCTCACAAAAACCCACAAGAAGCCCCACTCCCCCTGAAACAAAAAGTTTCTATCAATAAATCCTACTGTTAATTAACTTTCTGTTATTAGTTAATCTGCATATTGAAGGGTAGAGCCATCTGATAGGTAACCCAAAGCCTCTGCTTGTGCCTCTAAATAAAATGGAAGGTAATATTTTCAAATAATACCTATGGTTTCTTTATTAAGAAAATAAATATATTGAAATAAAATTGATTTCCTGGTTTCCACCAATCTAAACTCTTGTCTAAATTGGTCTTTGTGGACTCTGTCAAAGCATCCAAGAGACACCACAGTTTGAATTTTCTTCTCCCTGCCTTGACTCAGGTTTTGGAGTTTGAGGTCAGTGTTACTCTTGTTTGAAGCTTATGAACAGAGATAATATTAAAATATCCATTTCCTCAGTGATGTTTGCTGTCCCCACTGTTGATTAATGGTTCACCTTCTCACTGAACTGCAAGTCCTGACTTTTGCAGGGGAAACTCAACTCCTGCCTTCCTCCCAGGTGTTAATGAGGTTTATTAAACAGCTCAGCAGAACAGGGAATCAGCTGCGTGTTTGCAGCATCACCCTGGGCAGATGAAAGCACCTCCTTGCCGAGGGGATGAGTTGTGCTGGCATTCTTGGTGTATTGCTCTCAGAACTGTACAAAAAGTGATCCAGAATTTTATTTATAGAGTGGAGCCAACTCCATAGCGTAGGGTGTTCATGGCTGTTTCTTTATTTAGTACTTGGGTGGCCTAATTCATGCTCTCCATGGCAACTAACGTTAGGTGACATCTGCTAAATATTGCACTTCAGGATTTCAGTCATGCCATATTATGTGAAGTTCATTTATATTACTCTTAGCTGGCTAACAGTTAAGTGCTTTTCCAGTTTCAGGGGAGATAAAGCAGAAATATAGAATATGTGTCAATTAGAAATTAATCTGTAATAATCACCTTTCTCTTCTGTGTTGCTTCAGTGTGTGTAAGACTCAGTGCATTTGTACAGGCATAATTCACTTTCCAGTTTGTCTGCACTGTCATTGTTTGTCAGGAGAGGTCTGTGCTGAGAATGTGGGAGCAGAAGGGTCTGAATCAGTCAGGTGCAGCATCACAACTTTCTAGGCCAGCAGGGCAGTGCTCATGATTGTTTTGTTGGGCAGAGAGAGCCAGAGAGCTTCTGTGCCTAAAGATAATGCTTGCACCCACAGGCACTCAACTGCCAGTTCTATTTTCCCCTCATTTTTGTTAATAACCTTTCCCCATCCTCCTGTAGCTATAACAAATAATTGTATGCTTGAGCTGTTTGAGGAAATGATTGCAGAGGTCACAATGTGCCCTTTTTGGGATTTGGATTTCCTTTCCTGAGTTGGTGACAGGGCTTGCAGCAGTGATCCCAGTTCCCAGGTTCTGTGTAGAACAGCTGCACTTTTCCTGGTTAGGATAACTTGATATTTTTCAGGGATATCAGAGCTGTGTAATGACAGGGAGGTCAGTGTTTTCAGTCCCATCATCTGACTGATGCCCAGTTCAGAGACTTTTGTGTAAATGACTTAGGGCTGGCAGGGTTGGAATACAGTTCCAGAGTGTTCACCAGATCAGTTCCATTTGCATTTCTGTGGGATGTCTGAATCCTTTGTGTCCATGAGGCCTTCCAGACTTGCATATTCCCTCATGTGCCTGCTGACTTGTCAAACTTAATAATTAGGTGATCTCAGGTAATTCTGTTAGCAAGTTCTTTCCAGCTTGCTTTTTTCACCTTACATTATTGTTCTAACAGCTTTTTTATCCAGTTTAGTTCTTCTGACAATCCCTATTTCTGTCACTAGAACTCTTTCACTTGTTGCTTGAAAACCCAGGTGCTGGGAAACTTAATTACATAGGATTATACAGAGTAATCATAGGGTCACACACCATAATTTATGAAAGTGGCAAAAGTTTATGTAATGTCAAAGAAGTTAAAATCACCCTTTTTGTAAAGGGAGTATAAGCATTTCTGGAAGTGTAGAGTTTTGAGTTTAAATATTCCAGTGTTGGAAGAATTGGCCTTCCCTGCAGTGAGGCACCAGGAGATGATTTTTGTCTGACAAAAGCACAGCCTCCTGTAGCTCTGTAATTCCAGGTGCCAGAGCCCCTGTGGGAATAGTCAGTGATGGAGCTGACAGAAGCCTTTAGTGGAGGATGGCTTACCTGGCCAAGCAGGTGTTGATTGAGGAGAGCTTTTATTAAGTTGGAACAAAATGGCCTTGTCATGGTTTATCTTGTGGTGGGAACAGTTTCTTTGTGACATTGAGCTCATGTTCTGGTTTTTTGTATAAGCTTTAGGCAAAGCAAGGTGCCTTTATTGCCTTTATGCCTTCAGAATTCTGGGATTTGGGGTTTCTTTACCAGTGGCTTAGAGTTGTCATTTACTAATTAGTAATTTCCTTCATCTTGATGTGAGTTTGTTGGGTTGTTGTTTTGTTTTTAATGTGAATCTTCTTAATCTTTTTACTTATTTCTTACACATTTTGGGTACTTGTGCTGGGTTTGTTACCTCATTGCAATTATAATTGCCAGTGTAGTGAATGAAACTGCTGGTTATTGACTGGAATTGTGTGAGTGACACAGTGGTGTGTAACTGGGCTGGAATTCCATGGCCTGTTTGTGATTCTGTTAGCCCTTCACCCCCTTCCTCTGCTAGTTTGCCTAGTTCTGTTTGATCCTTTCCAAGGAAGATGTGAAAAAACACTATTAATAACCAAATGAAATGTTTTTCCTAGGTAAAACAAATAAAAAATGGAAACTAAACAAACCAAGCTCTTAACAAACACTTCCTCAAACAGTTCTTTTGTCCTTGACATTATTTACAAAACATGCACTTGCTGAAATAGAAATTATTGATTTTTTGAAAGATGCAGCTCTGAAAAGGCAAAAGGATTTAAAGTTTGGTTAGAGTTGACTACAATGTTTGCCACCAAGTATTAGATATGCATCAAGACTTCACTTCCTTATCTCAAGGTTAGTCAAGAGAATTTTAAAACCCACCCCATGTCAGTTCAAGTAAACATCCACTTGTCACATCCTACCTGCTTTATTGTGTATTATTTAGAAATTAAATGCTTTCAGACTGCTGTGTGGTGGGACTTAGATGTTCCCACAGTTCCCAAAATCCAAGATGTTAGAAAATTTCTGCTATGTGTTTATGCTCTCAAACCACATGATTTGGAAACTTGGTGACGTGGCCAGTCTTGGTTTTTCACATAGACAAGTCACTGAAGTGAAATTAAGGTCACTGTTCTCAGCCTGTAACCATGCTCTGATAGAAAGCTTCATAAAAATGTTTACTGTATTCTGACTAATTGGGAGAGTTTGATTATGTAGCTTGAAACAGATGAGGGAAGGGAGAGTGATGAAGCATTTTTCTGCCTGGGAGCTTGGGCACACCTTGAAGGTGAAGTAGGTTTGTGACATCTGTGTCAGATGTTTGTGTGACGCTGCCTGTTCAAGGGCAAACTCAGCTATTCCTCATGATTATGTCCTGTTAATGTTTTGTGTAGGGAGGTGAAGCACACTAAGAATCAATTAAAGAAAGACTAGAAGAACTTTTTCTAGTAAATTAACTTCTCTTCTTGAAATAATACATTGCATGTAACTAAATCAGAGTAATTACCCACCCAAAATGGCCATCAAGTAGTTCAATCTCTTGCTCCCATTTTTCACTCCCCTCCAAAACTCATCCTTACTTAAAATGTGTTGCTACCTCGACTTTATTACGAGGGAAAGGACTTCAAGTGTGCTGACAGAAGTCCATGGATCTCTCAAATGTGTGGGCACACTTTTATACTGAGATGCCAGTGCCACCTAATAGTTGCCCAGGGCTTTGTATGGATCATTCCTTTATATTAGTAGATAATTCCAAGTTTCCTTGCTGATGCAGTATAAGAACTTGTGAAGATCTCTTTTTGGGACACCAGCTTTTTATATAAAGTTTTCCTAAGAAAACCAAGACTTTTAATGTTTTTTCATTCAGAGCTGCCAGTAGTAGCAGCTCCTACACCTTGAATGGACATGATGTCGCTTTACTTCTTAATCCCATTTTCCCTGGAAACGTTCCAAGGGAAATGAAAACTTACTCGGAGTGTTAGTAAAGTAAATAAAACACTCTGGTACCTTGGAAGAAGTTCCAGTTGCCAGTAGTGAAATGCACAGTCTCAGTCTTCAGTGAGGAATTACAGGCAGGTAAATGTGAGAATGAAATATTAAGAGGTTCTGCTTTATTTCTTTTGTCTTGGAGAATTGAATGTGCTTTCCACCAGTGCAGAATGGTCAGGAGATGAGAATTTTCTTGTTCATACATAGAAATAGGCCAAACAGGGGTTGTGCAATCATCCTGAATTACTGCACTTACTCAGCAGACAGTTCCCTGTGGAGGAGCAAAAAGGTTTTTAAAATGTACCTTCCAGGGTGGGCTTCCTTTGCAGCAGCTTCACCTTGTGTGTGAGGCTGTGACTAAATTTTCTTGGCTCCACTGAAAGCTGATCTTTGATCCTTTTCCCTTCCATTGCATCTCTTGGGCACTGAACCTTTGCTGTGCTGAACAGTTACACTCAGTATCTCAATTAGAATTCCATCCCTTGAAGAAAATAGCACTTCATCCAGATCTTGATTTACTCCTTAGAATTCTTCACTTCTGCCCTTACTCTCTAGTTTTTGGGTTTTTTTCACAACAAATCTCAAGTTCAAAGGACAGAATACCTGGGCAGGTCATTTGCTCCAATTTCCATTACTTTAGGTGACCAAAATGTTTTGTTTTCACCTGTAACTCCTCGAGTTGTTTACAGAGCTGTTCTGTTGACATTTCATTTGAATGTTTGCTTTCAAAATACATATTTTCTGCATCCCATTTTGATGTAGGGAATCAACAAAGGTCTTAGACTGATCTGTGAAAACAAGGAGTGTGATCCACAGCTTGTGTATAACTTTTATCAGATTTATAACAATGCAGGAATGAAGGGTATGGTTTCTCCTAGAATCCAGACAGTGGGAAGGTACAGGCCAGCAGTTCCTGAAACAAATCCAAATATAGAATCTTTTCTCTCTGCCTTTGTAAACATTTTATTTTACTACTCCAGTTAAGCTAAGCTTGGAATCCTGTGAGTACCTAGGAATTTGTTGACTTTATCAGTGGTAACTGTTTTCCAGACAACCATGCATTGGTGTACTGGAGTCTTTGCCTAAAGTGGAAATACAGTGTCTGTACAGATATTTAAGCCCCAGCAGCTACTTTAGCTGAATCTTGAGTTATTTTGTTTTTTATCTGCATGCTCTTAGGAGGCAAATCCTTGGTGTACCTTGTCTATGCCACTGCTGTTGGGAAATTGAGGGAAAAATCTTCCTGGACTACTGGGAATGTGTCCTTGATGTAAGGAAGCTTAGAAAAGGCAAAATTACAGCCTTCTGATCAAACAGGTGTCATGTCAGCCTCAAAAGAGTTTTTCACACACAGCTGGCACTTCGGTGTAGTTATCTGGGGTGTGCAGAAGGACTGGAGAGGAGAAAATTCCAGCCCTGTCTTTCAAGTGTGCAGGAGTCCAGGGTGTGACTCCAGGTCTGCCCAGGAGCTTGGGTGGGGAGATACCACCCCCAGTCGCAGATGCAATAAAGCAGGGCTTTATTAAGTGTTAAACATGGTTTGGAAAGGAAGATATCCATGGAAGGACTTACGTTTGTCCTCACAACATTAATAGCCTTTATTTTTGCCCCAAATTGATGTATTGAGCACTTAAAGGTTACTATCACAGTACAACTGCAATTAATATTTTGTCATGTTTCTACTTTTGCTTTTCTGACATTTACTTAAGTGCTTCTTTCTCTGTGATATTAAAAACCTGATAAAGAGCCTTTATATTCAACTTAATTGGACAATAGAACTTGATTGGCATTTTTTAAATTGAAAAATAAATGAAGAAGTATATCAGTGAGCTGCTTTGGTCTAGTGCAGAGAAGTCTGATCTGAAAACAAAGCCTGAAGCATTTCAGGATGGTTTTGTGAAGTGAAATGCTGCAGGAGGGATGAGAGTAAGGTGTCCTGCAGAGGAATTCCAGTCCAGGTGTTGTACACACCCCTCAGTATAAGGACACTGCTGCTATGGTTGCATTTTCATTCTGGTGTTTGGTATTTTGGTTGTTGGAGTACTGTTCTCAGGGAGAATTGCCAACTTGTGTGTTCTGGTTTGTGCTCAGACTTTTGTTTCCAGGAAAAATAAGATATTACCGGCATTAATTTCTCATTAGCTTTCAAGATGGAACATTAGTCAGCAACGTGCCCTTGCAGCTGAGAGCACTGATGGTACCCTGGGCTGCAGCAAGATTCCTGCTAATGCTGGATCATTTCCTGTCTTGCAGGTGGTATGGTCAAGAAAAGGACTACAATGTTCTAGTCATGGATCTTCTCGGGCCCAGCCTGGAAGACCTCTTCAACTTCTGTTCTCGCAGGTTTACGATGAAAACAGTACTTATGCTAGCAGACCAGGTACGTGCACACCTTGGTGGGAGCAGCTTCAGGGCCCTGAGGGGTTCTCTGCAGAGTGGGATAAATAATTAATGCAGTGTTTTATACACTAAGTGAACACTTGACCTAAATAAGGACAAAGTAAGGGTGGTTTCTGTGTGCTCTGCCCTACAAAATGCACCGAGTGGGAGGGCACTGCAGCTGCCAGCTCCTTTGTGCTGCTGCTTTCAGGGCAACTTCATTAAAATAGACTAATTTGGGTGTATTCACTGCCAGTATCACCATGGGGGTTGTGATAGGGGGCTGAAATGTTCTCCAGTTGTGGGTGATGTGATTCAGTGGGACCAGTGGTGACAACGTGCAAGCCTGGCCCTGTGCTCTCACACCCTCCTGTAGCCTCTGGGACCAGACAGTGAGCTAATAATACAGAACTGCCTTCCTTCTTTGGTCCTCACAGAGAGTTCTTAAAGCTGTTAGTGGAGATGCCACTCTACCTCCAACATAATCGAGGCCTCTAAAACTCTCTGAAGTCTTTTTTTATAGCAGTTGATGTTTTTCCAACTTGGTCATGAGAAAACAGCATTTGAAATGAGCAGCCATATTTATTTCTTGCTGCTTAATAAATGGCTTGATTGTGCTGCTTTCAGCTCCTTGAAAAAGCAGTGAGGGTTTTTCAAGTTGAATTTTTCAATGGTAGTTGAAATTTCATCTAATGTTACGTAATTGATGTCAGTACCAAGTTGTCACTTAGCCAGATGCTCGTAGAATCCCAGGCTCTTGGCCAAGGAAGCTCAAGGCATTTGTCTGGAGACAAGGTCAGCTGTCCCTGTTCTCTCTCAGCTGCCCTAAGAGGGTGATGTGCTTGCTTTAGAGAGCCATTTGCCTGCTCACTTAGCCAGAGTCTGGGTGTGACAGCATCTCCAGGGAATCCACAAGGGGATTGTGCAGTATTCTTTTGGCTAATAAACATTAATTAGCTGTCAGCTGAGAAACAGGCAGAAGTGGGGGATATCAGTGCTCAGGAGTGGCTTTCAGGGCATAGTCCAGCAAACAGCTGTCAGGGCTGTGATGTAACAACTCAAGCCTGCAAGAGGAGTGTTTGAGGAGCTGCAGAGCTGTGCCACAACCACGGGCTGTGATCTCACCCACAGGAAATGGGTTGGCCCTATATGATGACACAGATGTGCCAGAGTATCTCCATGTCTCCAGGTATTCTGGGATCAAGGTAGCCTAGATATGACAGGATGGACCACCATCAAGTTGTGACTTGCTACAGGAAAACTCTTACCTGGAAAAGTGATGTTTGATGAATGAATAACCAGATGAATGAGTAACTGGGACATGGGGAGCAAATGAGCTTTAAAATTGGCTTGTGGTAGCTATAAAACCTTTGAAGTGATGACAAAAAATTACTTTTTAATAGGAAGCTGTACTTAGATACATGAACATCAATATCTGGGAAATACTCTATTTAATCTGCCAGTTTCTGACCAAGATTATGGAATTTTGACATGGAAAAAAGATATTCAGACAGCATTTTAAAAAATTTGTTTTCATTAAGGAAATGCATAAACTGAAGTTGCAGAGGAAGGTAACACTAAAAATTCATGCTTGCATTGAAGGTTTAATGAAATGTCTTGCTTGCTCACTTTGAAATCTTACATGTTGCTGGTTTTTTTTACAGATGATCAGTAGAATTGAATATGTGCACACAAAGAATTTTATACACAGAGACATTAAACCAGATAACTTCCTAATGGGTATTGGGCGTCACTGTAATAAGGTTAGTCCAAAGCTCTTTGTTTCCAAGCTGCAGAGGGAATGCCTGTGTGATTTGATTCCAGCTGCACAACTTTTGTAAAATCCATTGCTAAAACTGCTATTTTGGATGCTAAACCACAGTTCTTGGGTGTGAGAACTTGGTTTTCTTGGTGTCCACTTGTAAATGCTATGGGTCTGTGACCCACCCTGGGAGATGCACTTGACTGCAAAATGATTTCTAGACTTAAAGTTATAAACTAACCTAGAGAAAACTTGACTACTTCTCTGAAGATACCTGTTGTCATAGCATTTTATTCCTCTTTGATAAAAGTCAAATCTTACCTTTGGCTTTGGGGCTGACTTCCTTGGATGAAAACAATTTGTGCCAACGTGGGA
Organism: Parus major; assembly: GCF_001522545.3. Lineage (NCBI taxonomy): Eukaryota > Metazoa > Chordata > Aves > Passeriformes > Paridae > Parus > Parus major. Next base: position 1,578,627 of record NC_031782.1, read on the forward strand.
GCTCCTGACCTACCAGTCAGCAGGGCGTTAAATCTTGCAGTGACAGACTGGTAAAGTCTCTTCAAGCATCAGAATCGTGGATAAGACCAAGAGCCAACATGCAGATGCCTTTATAAATCAAATAAATGATGCAGTTATGTTGATGGAAAACTGTTAAGCTGTAGCATACCTGCTGTACAACAAAAATTTTGTCTCAGTTTACTTTGTGGGGGGAAAAAAAGCTGAGGGTGGGTGGGGGGTGGGCTGAGGTTGTTACACTTTTTGGGATGGGTAAACATAGTCAGAAGTGCATGTTTCCTGCCTAGAAGGCAACTTTTTCATTTTCTTTTTAGTTTTCTTGAGTGAAATATGCTTAATCCTGCAATTTGTATGTCGAGCTCGGGCAGACAGGCAGCATTGGCAATGCATTAAGCATGCTACTGATTAGAAATTAACTTCAGGACAAATGTACGTGATCAAGCTGTTTATTGGAAGCAAGATTCCCACTTATCTCCTCTATATGCCGTCCCAGGATGTCTCATCTGGTTAGGCACTACCAGTAATCAAAATGTTTACCTTTGTTTGCCTGTATGAATGCCAACTTCAGGGCCATGAGCATTAGAAGGGGAAAGCTTGGATAATGTGAGATAACAGCTCTTGTCTGAAGAGGTGCAATGCACTGAGTGTTTAGAGACAACCATTGTTGGGAAAGCTTGTAATTCCAGCTGAAAGGCAGTCTTTATGTAATCCTGTTGCTGTTAAACTTTGTTTGTTCCCAAGTTTCATACTTTCACTCTGTACAGCTCTATTTTTCTCTGCTGTGTTGAGCAGTTTAGGCTCCTTAATTTTCTGGCATGACTCAAAGTAGAACTTGAAAACTTTTATTTTGGTTTTTTCCTAGTTTTAGTTTCTGATTTCCAATTGTTCTTTTTGGGCCATTTTTCTATACTTTTGCACAGTCATGCTAGGTTGGCATTGCTGCACTCCAGTTCATCTTGGTGTGGATTAATGGCCTAGAAATTGCTGCTGTGCTTACTTTAGAGGAGGAACACATTAGATTTGCATCAGCTGAAATGAAAGACAAAATTGCCTACAAACCATTTGGTTTTTTCCCCATTAGTTAGGGAGCCATGCAGTGATATGGTGGTAAAACACAGTGGCCAAGGGCTTCACTTATGTCTCAGGAGGTTAAGGGAGGTAGATCCTGAGCCAGGAGCAAATTAATAGTTTTACATGAGCAAAATGTGGAATGGGTTCCTTCAGTTTTGGAATCAAGTGCTTTGTCTAGGAAACACTTGCCACCATACAGTATTTAATGTTTCTTTTTGTAACCAAGTGTAGTTTTGGGTTTTTTAGAGATGACTCTACACAGTTCAAAGAAAATCAGTCACAAAGACTAGAACAGCATGGTAATCTTGTTCCAGTAGCTTCCTGTCAGTTATATTAAAAAAAAAAAACAACAAAAAACAACCAAAAACTGATTTTTTTTTTCCAAATTTGAATTTGGTGACTGGGAGAAATTTTGCTCCCACCTTAAAAGATGAATTTCCAGCTCTGCTAGAAATAAGCCCTGCATGCTTATGAAAGTAAACTTTAAGGTGACTAAATGCCTTCTACCTCTTCCTTACTGAAGATTTACTTTTTCTAAATGTCTTTTGGGGGAAGGGCAGTTTGTGGAACCAAAGGCTGCTTTTGTAAGCAAAAACTTAAATTTCCTTTTTTAATAGAGCCAAATGTCACCATTGCTATCCCTGGTTAAGGCAGTGCCATTTTGGAGTGGCTCACAGTTGAAATTTACTTTGTCCCATCTGTCAAATTTTCTCCTTGGAAAAAAAAAATAAAAATAATAATACAGCTATAAATAATCAAAATCTTGCTAAAAAAAAAAAAAAACAACCCAAAAAAAGATGGAAAGATACAGTTTTTTTGAAAAGTACAGTGCTTGGTGGAAGAAGGATGGCATTTGGCTACCCTGTTCTTTCTCGAACGCCTCGGTGTTGCCTGTCTGCGCCGGCCAATGTTGCAATGTAAGCAAGACTGTTTGATGCACTGCCACCCTCTATTGTTTGTTCAGTGTTTAGAATCTCCAGTGGGGAAGAGGAAAAGAAGCATGACTGTTAGTACTTCTCAGGACCCATCTTTCTCAGGATTAAACCAGGTCTGAACTGTCTCCTATTCCAACCTCAACCCCAAATTCATGTGCTTTATTTTTGTTTTGGTTATTTTTATTTTTGTTTGGTTTGGTTTCTTTTTTTGTTTTTTATTTCGTTTTTCTGGAGAATGTAGACCTTGCAAAAGCACCTCTTATGTTGGCATTATTCAGACATACTTGGCAAACATGTAACATTACTAAGATGTTTCCCTGTGGCGCTTGTTTAAATTGTGGAATGATTTCTAAACTTTGATAGGGCTAAATGTACGTGCTTGATTTCAGGTGCAGGTTTTATTTGTGGTCTTTCCAACTCAAAAGGCAATCTCCTAAAAATGTGGTGAAGGATAGACATGAAATAGCAGGGCTCCTGCTTGCTTTGCTGAAGGTTTCCTGCAGTTCCTATGGATGCACGTGGAGAAGTTCTGTTATCACTTCAGCCAGACTCCTCCCCATGCAGTTTTTGTTCAAAATCAGCCCAAATGTGTAATGAAGACTTAATATTTTCATCCACTGTGCTTAAAAACTGAAATTACTCCAACAAGCCGTGCCTTGGAGAAGCAGGATCTTATCTTGTAGCGTCTAATGTTGTATTTCTGACTCTTGAAGAGAAGATGAATTGCAGAGAGAGGAAGACATTTGCCAGCTGGTAGCAGGACAGCTGGAAATTGCTGAATATGAATCACTGCTCAGGAGCTTGGCCATTGGTCCACAGCTTTCCACAGTAGTCTCCATGGATTAAATCCCAGGCGGATTCCTGCTGTACACAAGCTGACAGGCTTCTGTTGTCTGCTTCTGAAACTTTCTTATCAGAGGCACAGACTTTGATCTACTTCTAGTTGCTCTTGGCAAAAATCGTGCCCTACTTCTCCAGTTTCCTGCTGATAGTGCAACAAACAGAAAGAAGGTGGTGTGAGGTTATCTGGGAATGTGTTCCTGAGGGCTGGCACTGGGACGTTCTGTGCTCATCCAAATTGGGCTGTGTCTCCCAGTTTAATTCTTTCCAGGAGGGACTCACTCCTTTGCCTTCAGCCCATCCACAGGGAATTACAGACTGATCCTGAGCTAGGGAACAGAGCAAACTTCCCCAGGGAAGCTGCTGCTGCTGTAAAATAATACCCAGTTACAGGTCTGTGTTGTGAACCAAATCAGAAAATGAGGGATTGCATTTGAGCTCAGGCTTTGCTTCTAGGACAGTTGCAGCCAAGCAATCACGTAAAGCTTTATACTGTCTGCTTTGGGTTTCAATATCAAATATTTCCTGCCATATCAGATGATTTCCTGGTAGCCAGGGAACATATCCATGCTCACTGAGTAGCTGCCTGTAGTGGGTGCAGCACAGCCAAGACTCACACCTTGCTGAGCTGTCTGAGCAGTGGAGTTGATTTAAAAACTTGGGTTTATGGCCCTTGCTCCAAGCGTTCTGGGCTTGCAGGGTGACTTTCACCTGAACAGCAAATGTAGCACTGCAGTGCCTTGTGTTAGGATATAAATCATGGCAAGACTTCAACCCCATGTTTTCTGCTCTGACACCTGTAGTTTAAGAGGATTTTAGCTTTGCTTTTTCCTGTCTAGGCTACAGGAGTTGGTAAATCTTCTTGAATCAGAATTCTGAACCATAGCTACTCTGCAGTTCAGAAACTTTTGGTATCTTGGATACTTCATAGAGTTGAACTTCCTAGTGCACAGCACTTCCAGTGTGTCAGAAATGATCCCCCATTTCAGCCTTGGATGTATTTTAGTCTCCAGTTTGCTTTTAAAGATGTATCTTCAGTTCTGGAATCAGCTTTAAGGTGATACTGAGTTGGTTTTTACTGAGACTTTGTCAAACTTTCAGTATCTTCTTCCCATCACGTTCTGCTCCCACCCAAGTTACTTCTGCAGCACTGATCAGTCTGTAGGGATTGTAGTCCTTGATTCTGTAGCATTAATCCAGTGTTGGAATCAGGATTTGTAGCTTGAAGTTTGAGTGCTAGAATTTGAAAGGTTCCTTATGTATTCTTTCTGCCTCAGCTTTTTTTGCCTAGTCCTGAATCTTGCCCAAGAAGGTACAGCCTGGATGACCCTTTGTAGGTGGGCTGGCTGGCAGCACACTGATTACCACACACTAATTACCACACACTCAGGTTGCTAAATACCAAATCATTGGGCAAGCTTGGTTATTAGAAACCCAAATTGGATCCATTCCTTGGCTCCAGCTTCCTGGCTATGTTCAAACCAGCGAGTTTATCCTGCTGCTGTGGCAGAGTTCTGGGAGCCTTCAAATGAGCCAAGAACAAGCTGTCTTGTTTGCTGGGGAAGGTTTTGGCCTTGTGCTCTGCAGAATGGCCACTGTTCTTTGAGACAGGAGGTTGCAGGATGTGCCTCGTGCATTAACTCCGTGTGCGTGACCCGCTCCGGTGTCAGTGGGGTTGGGGATGTGCTTTCACACATCTTCCTCCCTCACTGTGCACTGCAGACATCAGACTACAGTAGTGATAGAAAATAGTGGTAGAACTAAGCTCCAGAGGCTGAGTAGCACCATCTAATCCATCGCAGGGGATTGAGAAAAGGCTTGAACTAATTCACCATTGAGTTTTTAACTGACTAGTTAAAGCTGGTTGCGCCTCCGCACTGTTACTTTGCTTCTTTTAACTGTAGGCTGTTACATTGTCTGGGTGTCTTAAAACATAGCTAATGCCTAGTGACAGAAGTTGGGAATTTTGGGAACTGGAGAGGAATCTAACCTATTTTCATTTTTCTTGAAGTTATTCCTTATTGACTTTGGTTTGGCCAAAAAGTACCGGGACAACAGGACAAGGCAACACATACCATACAGAGAAGACAAAAATCTCACTGGCACAGCTCGGTATGCCAGCATCAATGCACACCTTGGCATTGAGCAGAGGTGAGTGCAACGTTCTGGAGGGTGCAGGGTGATCTTTGGAAACTCCTCAAGAGTCTGAGCTCATTTTATATGAAAAGTGTATCCATCAACTTTGCAACTGTTCTTCCTTTTGGCTGCCTGTGCAAGGATAGGGGGAAAAAAATCCAAGCACCTAATTTGCTTCTTGAGGAGACTGTGTGTCTTGCAGACATCAGGTGGATGCTCTGCATATTATTTTGGCTTTTTAAAGGCTAAACCATACTTTGATGTGGGTCTGTCAGAGGCCCTTCACATGTAAAGTGGTGCACTCTGCTGATGTGTTGGTACCTGTTGGCACTGCTGCTGACTGGCTCGAGAGGCCTTTCTGTAAGCAGAAAGTGTGTTCTAAAGCTGGTGTCTGGCCTGTTTTCTCACTCTCTTCAACTTAGTAAACCATTATTTCTCCTTTTGCCTGCAAGCAAGACTTAAATACCTTCAGTCACACTGTTTTAGTTTCTGGTGTAGTCATGTGTGTAGGTATGTACACATGTGTGGATATATTTATATATTTGAACTAAACAACAAACACATCTTTATCTTCTGGATCAAAGGCATTTTGTTCCTACAGAATCCTAGCATTTTCCAGTGGAGAGGGCACTTTTCAGGTTGTTTGGAAGTGTTAGGTATTCATGGGATGTATCAAGGGGTGCCTCTTCCTTACATCTGTGCTCAAATATTGTAATGGGTAACTGAAGGGTGTGGCTTTACCTCTCTTGGATAATTAAAGCTTCAGGAATGTCTGTGCTTCTGACCTTTGTGTTAACCAAGATGGGAATGACTGAATTTCTCGTGATCAACTTCAACAGAACACGTAACCCACAAATGAGACTTTAAAATGCTCCGTGTTTCCTTTTTTTACTTTAATTTCCTTAAGGTTCCTTCAGGGTTATTTTCTGTCAGCGTCATATTTAAGCCAGCTTGGCATGTGGCTCAGGGAGGTAAATGACAGGTGTCACTTCTGAATTAAATGCATTTCATAGGTCCCAAGCAGTTCTGGTAAGGGAATATCTGTGCCTGCACCTGAGAGTGAAGGAGGGATCTGCAAAGGATGTTGCTTTTGGATTTAGTTGGACACCATAAATTGAATTTAGTTGGATTTTACACCATATCTGCTGGTAATGGGAATTCTGTTATAATTAGAAATGTAGGTTGATGCCTGCTAAAAGCTGCTAAACTGTCTAGGTCAAGCCAGCAGTGAGGCAAAGAAGTAATGCATTCCTGTAATCAAGAGAAACCAGTTCTGGAGCTTATGGCAGAATATTTCAACCTCTAGTCCTGTACTTTTAACTGTTACAGAACATGTTTTCCTACAGGTAATGACAGCTGTACTCAAGGAGCTGTTTGCAATGTTATTTATTTTAATAATGGATAGGATTGTCCTGTTTTCCAAATCCTGAAAACTACTTCTATCAATATATTCTCAAATGTAATGTACCCATTACAGATTTACAGAACTAAACGTTTCCTACTACAAGATCATGACATTAAACATTAAAACAATGAGCTGGATGGGGGATGGATACTCTTAATCCCTTTATTGCTTCTGAATTTATCACTGCCTTCTCAGAAAACAATTTTATGTCATGGCCCTGTACAGGTTCACTGAATGCTGTTGGTGATTAAAATCTGCAGTTGTAATAGAATTAGCAAGTTTTGCAGGCTGGAATTTGTGGGCTCAGTATCATTTTTCAGCCCTTTGTCTGTGGTTTCATGTTGCAGCTGAGATGATCTCAGAGGTAGCTGCTGCTGAGGGAGGGAACCAATCCTCTCTTCCCTGGGCACGGCAGAGCTTTTCTGGCCTTGTGCTAAAAGCTTTAGGGAGCCAAGCTGATTTTCCCCTGGGATAGCTTTTCCTTTGTTCCCAGAGGGGCACAGAGCTGGCCCATGAGCGAGGGGTACCAGACTCTTCTGGTTATATTGGCTGGGCTAGAACACAAAACATCACCAGCTTCTTTCTTCTCCTACCAAGATCTGCAGATAGATCAGGTTACAGCCTGTTCCCACTTCTGGGGAGCTGTTTTCCCCTCAGCTTTGTGTGTAATCCTGTTTGCAATACCACTGTCAGCCTTTTGATCCCCTGTTGGGGTAGGAGGTGTAGAGTCAGTCCTGCCACCCTTTAAATCCTTCTCTGGATGACAGAGCAGCAGCAAAACCCACCAGGTTGTCCCCATAAGGGAACAGGGAGGAGAAAAAGAAGATATTTTTCTGCCTCATATTAAATAGATGTCAGCTGCAGAAAGGCAGTCAGAGTTAAAATCTGATTTTACCACAGCTGGGAAGAGGCAACTTTGCCAAGAGGAAAAAAAATCCTAGAGTGTGTTTTCCAGTCCAGTGAACTGTGCTGGTCTTGGTTCTCAGGAAAGCTGTGAGCAAAGTACAGTGGTGTTCATGTGGCCAGAGTGGGGATGTGCAACATGTGCAGGGCAGAAAGCATTTGAAGCCTTTTGCATGAGAGTTTGTGCAAGTTCTCAGTGGAGTCTGGGGCTGGATCACTTTGGAGTTCTCCAGCTACCTTGGAACAGACTTCAGTGGGAAGAAGGCAGAGGCACCTCTCAGACTGATTCATGCACCTTTTTAAATACTGCTGCCTTTTAAAACCAGACACAGCTCAGGGGTTTTTGACAGAAGGGAAGGAAGAAAGGAGCAATGCCCTTTAGGGGCCACGTGGTCAGGATTGATCCCTGACTGAGCCAAGGTTCAGGGAAAAATTTTACTGACATGATGTTACAGCCTTATTGACCTCATTAACCTCATTCTCTCTTACAATGCATTCCATGGTTCCCACAGGAAAATCTTCAGTTTCTACCCAAGCTACTTAAGAAGACAGGAAAGAAATTTCATGGGCTTTTTGTTTGTTTGTTTTCTGTTTTTTATTTTCCAAAGTTGTCCCAAATCAATGTAACTCCAGATGAAAACTTAGAACACACAATACCTATGAATATTCCTTGCTTAAAAAATGAACAGGATCTCTTCCTATCTTAAGGTTCTCTTAGGGTTTATTACTGAATTATTTGTTTAATTTAAATTTTTGAATGCTAGTACCATGGAATAGAGTAAGAAATGCCAGAATTTGTAATTCCTTGTGTTTTTCCTCCTGCAGTCGTCGGGATGACATGGAGTCTCTAGGCTATGTATTGATGTACTTTAACAGAACCAGTCTGCCTTGGCAAGGATTAAAGGTAGGTTATGATGCTTTTCTTCCCTCACCCACCCTTTTAATATTTTTTTTTCATGTTTGGGTATCATGCTTCTGCCTGTCAGGTGGGTTTATATAATGTTTAGCCTCAGTTGTACAAAGCAGCTTTTCCCAAAGCTTGATATTTATAGACTGTGGATTCTGCCTCTTACGCAGCAGGCAAAATGTGCATTGTTGGACTGTCTTAAAATTTATGCTAAACAATAGCTGACATCATCTTTGCCAGTTATTGTCTTGTTGCAGGCTGAGGTCCCTTTGGGAAATAGAAAATAACATTGTTAGTGGTTTTTTGAATTGCTGGAGAGTGCATGGAAATAATCTCTTGCCTGGCAAGTTCAGCCTCAGTGGTATCTTCAGTCCAGGTTATGGCACAAGTGAATAATCATTAACTGCAGCAGGCTTATTCAGGATTTCCATGTATGGGAACCAGCTACAAACGTGGCAGACATTTCTTAATTCACTTCTTTAGACTCCAGTGATTTGTTTTCATGTTTTAATCATTTTTCTTCCTCTGTGTGAGAGCTGTGTAGTTCCAGTGGTGTTGCAGCTGCACAGTTTCTAAAAGGCAGCAGCTTTTGGGCCACTGGAGCTCTTCAGCTGTAAGTGAATGTAAAGGGTGCTGGAGCACCAGGCAGCCCTGAATGGGGCACTGAGTGGGAATTAATACAACTTTGGCAAATGTAGCTGCAAGTCTGCTGTGGTTAATGGACAAAAGCAGCAGCTAGAACTACACGAGCTGTGCCATGTGATGGAAGCATTAGACTGCGACAAATGGTATTAAACTGTGGCCAAATCTTAATACCAGATTGACCTTCATTCTCTTTGCAATAAGTGTGTGGGACTTGGAGATTTCACATAAAATACTTATGGTTGACCAAAGGATTTTTGTCATTTTTTTTTTTTTTTGCTGCTGTCCTTGTTAATCCAGTGTTGCACAATATCTCTTATATTGTGACCTACATGTTCCACAGGCTGCAACAAAGAAGCAAAAGTATGAAAAGATTAGTGAAAAGAAAATGTCCACTCCTGTTGAGGTTTTGTGTAAGGTAAGAGTTTCCAAATGATGTCATACTGTGGAATGGAAATTCTTTTCTTGTTTGGTTTGTTGTTTGTTTGGGGTTTTTTTTCCTAAACTTGAGCCAATATATTAAATAGCCTCACATGGCATTTTGCTGCTGAATAATACTGCTTTGGCAGGCACTGGGTGCCTTGTGTTTGGCCACCCAGCAAGACTGGGAATGTGGGTACAGGGCAGCATTTGCTGTTCCTTGGCAAAGTTCATGCCACCATCATTCAGGTCTTGCTGACTGCTGGCTGTGCAAGCTCCCAGCTCTGACGTGAGCCTTGTTCAGCTCTTCAAAGTTTACAGTGCAGGTTTGACATCAGAAATAAATAAGTAACCAAGGTGGAGCTGTCTGGTTTGCCCACATCCACTTTCTGTCTGCCCTGACTCAAGTAGTGGCTGTGATGAAAGTGATCTTTGTTTTCCTTTGAATCTTAAGATTCCTCTTTCACTGTGGCATCCAAGTGCTTCTTCTCAAAGATCCTTGAGAGCTCAGCAGGGTTTGTGCCCCTTCAGACAGCAGCACCAAGGATTGAACTTTCCAGTCCTGCCCATCTCTAGCCCAGGAGCCTGACAGCATCTCCCAAGATGTTAAACTGTTCATGAAATGGTTTGGGTTGAAGGGGACCTTAAAAATCATCCACTTCCAACCCCCTGCTGGGGACAGGGACACCCTCCCCAAGGCCATCCAGTGTGGCCTTGAACTTCCAGGGATGTTACACCCTGTGATCTTTTACAGCACTGTTCTGTGTTCTGTGTGCTATTACCTTTTACAGGTAGGCTTTCATACAGCATTAAATGTTTAAAAATGTAAAGCAGAAAAATCTTTGAAAAAGGTTTTCCTAAGTTTTCACACTTAATGCTTATTAGGTGACCATGTCTCTACTATGTTCAAGCAGATTATCAAGGAAACAGGAGTGAGTCTCTTACCAGATAATGATCATTATTTTAGAGACTTAGTTTATAAGAACAAGATTTAATTAGATGAACAGTGTGCTTTATAAATAAGTTAAGTGTTGAAGGTTCTGGTAGCAGAGAGCTTATGATTGCAAACCATGCATGAGGTAACATTTGTGGGGAAGGAATGTGTACCTGAGCAAATCCACATGCTGAAATACAGAATAAAAGAACAACTAGGGGCAAAGTGGAATTCATTCATACATCTCCAACCAGTTTTCCTCTGCTGTTAGAGACAGATGTACAACATTTTGCCTTTGTTAGAAGGTTTTTGCTGCAAGCCATGGCTTGATTAACACTGTTGATTTACAGGGGTTCCCTGCAGAATTTGCCATGTATCTGAACTACTGTCGTGGCCTGCGCTTTGAAGAGGCACCAGATTACATGTATCTGAGGCAATTATTCCGTATTCTTTTCAGGTCAGTCTCCAAGTGGAAAAGTACAGAAACTTCTCAGGGATCCAGTTGGGAACTGCTCTGTGGGACTGCAGAGAGCAGCTCCTGTGTGTGTGGTGTAGGGAGTTCTTCTGGGACTTCTTTCATTTCAGAGCTTCAAAAGCTGTTTAAAGGACCTGAAAATTATTGTTCAATGTTAAACATAAAAGGAAGAGATCCTCTTGTTTTTGCATTGTGTGATGTGACCACAGGGTTGAGCCCATACTTCAGGTTCTGTTGCAAGTACATTAAGAAATTGACCCCTTGGTAGGAGTCTTTGAAGCTTTTTATGTTTGGAAATTGGTGCTGGGCCCAGCAGTGGTTCCCAGGAAAGAAATATCAGTGGAGGAGCAGAGTGCTGCTTCATTGAGCTCGTTAGAGCAGCTGGAACATCAATTCCACCTTGTGCAGGGAGCAGCATCTGTCAAAAGGAGGGCTGGCACTGATCTCTTGGGTCTCCCCCCAGGTTTCTGGAATCCAAAGAATTCCTATTCAGTGATGTACAATACTGCAGTCTCTCCTTGAAATTATGTCTATATTTAAAAAAAAAAAGCTCAGAAGCTCAGTGCAGCCAGTGGGTGAGCTGGGCTGGGAGGAAGTGCTGCTTCCACAAGTGCAGCCCTTTGTGTAAGCAGTGAGTAAATGCTGCTGGCTGGCATTTGGGCTTGCTGCAAGAATCCCTTTAAGTTAGTAATACTTAGCATTTCTATACCATTCATAATCTCTAAAGCAGCTTAGAGAAGGAGCTATCCCCTAGTTCTGGGATTTCAGGCAGGGCTTGGTGTTAGCTCTGACGTGTTACAGCTGAACATTTCCCTCTTTTGCAGGACCTTGAACCACCAGTATGACTACACATTCGACTGGACAATGTTAAAGCAGAAAGCAGCACAGCAGGCAGCCTCTTCCAGTGGGCAGGGGCAGCAGGCCCAAACCCCCACAGGCAAGCAAACTGACAAATCCAAGAGTAACATGAAAGGTTAGTAGCCAAGAACCAAGTGACGTTACAGGAAAAACAAAAATTCCACGAATTTGGACCACGGTGGCAATTCCAAGTGTTAGATCAAGGAGGTGGTTTAAAAACTACATTTGGCTCTTAAATTCAAAAGCAAAACCAAAAGACGTCCTTGGAGAATTTGACTACTAACTTTATACCAAAATGTCCTTGTTATTCATATCATTTCTTCTGGGGATGTTGGGTCATTTTTAACCACTGCATCTTTTGCTCCTGCATTAACCACTTTCCAAAAAACAAGAAACTGACTTGGTGTTGGGAATGTGACATTTTGATTTATTTTGATTTATATATATACATATATACGGCCTTATATATGTATAAATATATAATGCAATCCAAAATCCTAGACCTAACACTTCTTAAGGGATAATTCTCATTGACTAGGAAAGGATCTAGAGACTTTGGGTTCTGCTCTGTGGCACCTGGTACAGTGCTGTGGGTTTGCTTCTGTTCTGTATGCCTCAAACACTGGGAACAGAAAATTGTGACTGCTCTGGCTTCCTCCAGGGGGTTTACAGTGAGACATTTGGTCCAGATTTCAAGGGAGGGACCAGTGAGCTCAAAATGCCTTGTCTAAATCATGTAGTAACCCCAAACTGCTGTGGATTGCCAACTCACAATTTTCTGAGGTGTCTGGGTGCTCTGGGGTGGGGCTTCAGGTTTCCTGATGATTTTTTGATGTTTCTAGGTTATGGTTTCAAAGGGAAATGTTGTGACATGTTCAAATGTAATTGTGTAATAACTGAAAACTGAGTTCTGAAAACTCAGAAGCACATCAGATTTTTTTTTTCCACATGGTCTAGAAGCTTTTAAAATATTGGGTTTTCTTGTGATGTAAATGTGCTGGTGTGAGTCTGGTAAGTCCCTGGGATGAAACTACCACATCTGTGCATTTTTGAGCCAGTCTTGCCATGAAACCAATTCCTTCAGCTGAGCTGTGGATCAAATTGAAACTAATGAGGTTGTGTGACTGAGAATAGAGAAGCAAGGTTTAAATTCTATACTGAACCATTGCTGCTCTTCAGAACCTCTTGTCTGTCATTTTTACATGTATAAAATTATATACTTGGCTAACATGACAATCCTGGAAATCAAAGAAATGCAGAAGTGTTTGCAATAAACTTAAACATTGTTCTTCACAGCAGCATTCAAACTTTACCAGGTGGCTTTAGTCAAGATAGCTATCAAAAAACCACATTTCAGCCAGAATAAATGAAGTAATAAAATAACTGCTGCTTTTCCCAAGATTGAAGTGGTTCTTGCAAAAAAAAAAGTAAATTCATAGATTCCATTAAGTATCAGATTTTTGGCATAAAGAGTGCCTGGATCTGTCAGAGGCTGGAAACCAGTTCCTTCAGCTGCAACACCAGTAACAGACTGGGTGATTAATCACCTGGGCTTGGATTGCTTCCTGAAATAGAAAAACTGACTGAAGTTCAGAACCCAGCCCAGTTTGGGGTGTGGAGAGGTGGGCTGTTCGAGCAGAAGATAAAAATGCACATTCCTCACAACAGCTCATGCTGAAAGTGAAGCTTTGCAGGAGGTGATGATCTGTATGTGGGACCTGCCCTGAAAATCGAGTTGTGAGCTGGTGAAACACAGTTTTGCTGAAGTGTGCTGAGGTTTAATGTGCTGCTCTCCTGGCTCAGTCTCTGCCCAAGTGCTGTGTGTGGAGAAAGAAAAGGTCATTAAAGTGATTATCTGCCTGCACCTTGAAGTGATGCTTCAGAGAGCAGAGCTGAGCTCACTGCCAGGCACAAGGAGCAGGGAAGCTTTGCCACAGAACCTTAGCCCATTTCTGTTCACTGATTCACATTCCTTATCACACTGTCCTTTGGTGGAGACCCATTGCTACAGCTAAGATAAATTCCTGGTGTTTTAGCACAATTTCATTGGGTTTTTTTGGGAATTACTCCTCTTCCCAGGAAAGGCTTGTGACCTTTGGATCGATCAAGCTGTAATGTCAGCAGAGCATTAAAACAGTGCTTGGCAAACAGCTGAAGAGTTCAGAGGCTTCATCTCTTCATCAAAGTAAAGATTTCCAGATTCCTAAAATCCTCCATGTCTTTTTCTGGGGAATTCTGCTTATTAATGAAGACTTTTTTGAACCCAGCTAAGCTGAAAGGAGGAGGCTGTATGGCTTGGATGCTGTCACATTGGAGAGGATGAAATACCTGGTTATTTTTTATGGAGTTCAGTTAAATTCTTTTGTAGTTGCTGTAGCAAAGCCTGTGTGGAAGTGGCTTAAAAGGCTTCCTGGTATCAAATGTTACCTCTCTGATAACCACATCCATTGAACTGGAGTCCTGCAAAGAGCAATGTACAGGTGCAGTTCTTTTTAAAGTGCTGTTGAAGATGTGCATCTGGGCAGGGTGGGCCAGAGAAGTACAGCCCAGATTGTTTGTCCAGTGTTCTCATTTACAGATATTCCTGGCTGCCTTAACTCAGATGCATGTTAAATCATCAATGAATCCTAGAGTTTATCCAGGCTAAATATTCTGCTTGGTTCCAGAATAACCTGTTCTGTCCATGGCCTTTTTTTCTCTTCAATTTATTTTTTTTTTCCCTGTCCCTCTCTGGAACTCTGTGCAGTGTCTTTTGTAACAGCCAGATCAGCTGGTTTGGAACTTGGGAGAGGTGAACTGTTCCAGCAGACAGAGCTCTGCTGACTCGGGGAGTTGGGCTGGCTCTTTTGCCAGTGCAGCAGTTGTTCAGGTGTGATTTGTAACTGTGCTTACACTCATCTTCCCTCAGTCATAAAAGTGACTCAGGCAGTCAATCTGCAGGATAAAGTCTACCAGTTGCATTTGGGAGAGGTGTTTTTAGTTCCTGGCAGTGGAGATTCTGCGAGGCTGTCAGCAGGTCCATTAATATTTGCTGGATGCCTGTGGTGGTGGCAGGATTGCTCAGAACAGAGAATTAGAATTATTGACAACTGAATACTTCTCACTTGAAGTATTCAGTGAATACACAAAGTCTGAGCATTTCAAATTGAGGAGGTTTTTAGGGAATTACACTACACTTGCTCCCCTGTCAGTCAGCTCTTCAGCCATGGTAATAATAAAGCAGTTGGAAGGTCCTTCATGTAGCACAGAGATTTTCAGAGATATGAGCAACACCTCAGAGGGACAAGGAGTGATGATTTGGCCCTGTATGGAGTGAAGATCTGTGGAAGAGATGCCACCATCTCAGCTCTGTGTGCTGAGAATCTGTGTCTCATCTGACAGCTGTGGTTGGGCTGTGCTTAACAGGACTTCCAAGGGACATTTTGAGTTGAATCCAGTTCCCTGTTGCTCTCTGCAGCTGGACATTCTCCTGCTCATATTACCTTGGGTTTGAGGAGTTCTAATAGCAGGAGATCACTTGTTGGGATGTCCTTTGTCCTCAGGTTCAGACACCCAATTCTTGTGAAATGTTCAGATTTCTGCTGCAGGGAGTTGATCTGTTTCTTTCCACATTCTTCCTTTGTTGACTTTGTTTTGGCTGCTCTGATGGAGAAAGTGGTTCAAAAGATGAATCAGTGTTCTCTGCTGAACACACTAAATGGAAAAACAGCATAACTTTTGGTTGTGTGCATCAAGTAAGGATTAGGAAACTCAGGAGTCACTGGGCTTTCTGTGGGAATTCACACTCAAGTGGGAATGGCTGTCTTAATTCTGGTGCAGGATTTTATATATTTTTTTTTTTAGTATGACCAGTGCTGGATAAAGAGAATTGTCTTTCAGTGCATTAACACTGGGTTTGTAATTACTGAACCTCTTTGAAATGACCTGTAGCCAGTGCTGGAAGAGTTAAAGCCATTTTCTGGGTGCTCTCCAGATACATTTTGGACAGAGTGTCAGACTTGTTTGCACTTGCTTCTCTCTGGATGACAGCACAAGCTATAGCTGAGGTCAGCTCTGTCTGTATTTCACTGAGAAGAGGTTTCTGTTGCAAAAGCTCAGAGCTGTTGCTGTGATGAACTCACCCATGGCCAGAACCATCCTGTCTGGAGGGCATCCAGAACGGAAACTCGCTTGGCAAAGCCATCTTTGGTTGAGGCTCCTGTTCCCTGTGTAAAGCACAGCCCTGCCACCTGAGTCACCAGCAAGGAGCAGGGAGGGAGGACTGGCTCAGCTTGCAGTAACTGGTTCTTGGAGATCTGTGTGTATCCCTTTCCTCTCCCTGTCCCCCAATGGCATTTGGAATACTGAACATTAAAAGAATCGCTGTGTGTGCACCAGCTCCCCTGTCATGTGAGTCAGCACTTGTCCTTCCCAAGGCTGAGCTGTGCTGCTTCCCCAGCCACTGTCCCAGGTTCTGCCTGCTGCTCTGGCTGTCCAGAGCGTGCTGCTGTGGCTTTGTGGTGGCAGCAGTCACTGGAAGGTGAGTTATCCCTGCCTGGCCGTGTGACACTGCCGTACTGCGTCTCTGGAGAGCACCCTGCAGTCAGATGACAGCTTGACATTCAGGGATATAAACATGAGCCACTGCAGGCAAGTAGAAAACAATCCTATGAAATTACATCCTGTTTCCTAGTGGCAGTAACACAGCTTGTTTTCAAACTGCTGGGCTGAGTTCCTGCTGGAGGAATGTGGCATCCAGCTGGTGCATTGAGCCCGGCTCCCAGTGCAGCACTGGGCGTCAGTGAGAGGTGTGCGAGCTCCAGGGCTGTGCCAAATGCTGGTTACCTTTGGAAATGGAACTCTGCAATTCCCAGATGGAGCAGCATTTTCCCCTTTGAATGACCATAACTGCTGTTGAATTTTCTTCCTGTGAAAGCTGTTGCTCGTTTCCATCCCGTGTCAGTAAGTTTCCCCTTGTGTTTATCTTGCAGGTTTCTGAGCATGACGAGGATGGGACAAAGCAGAGCAGATCGGAGCAGGACTTGTCACTCCCCAAATCCTAGAAATTTTAGTTCATACACTTGCCAGTGGCTGTGGGCAACCATTTCCTTGGTGTAAAGAACTTAATATCAGTATAAACTGGCTCTGGGCAGTGTCAGTGATGCTGCACTTTGAGTTGTAGCAGCTGTAATTGTGAATATTACTGAGATAGTGAAACATGGTGTCCAGTTTTCTATTGCATTTTTTTCAAGTGGAAAAGTTAACTAATGGTTGACACACAAGTGGAGAAAATTGTGCATATGCCAATTTTTGTTACCTTTTTACTTTGAACTACACTGCTTATGAGATCTCATTGTTTTGGAAGAATGGCATGAACAGTCTTCGGCAACAGTTGTGATAATTGTAAATGCTCACAATTGTGCACTCTTTTCTGGTTATTCCTCCCTGGGTTTTGAAAGTTGTACACACTTAAAACATTCTTAAAGTTGTTGGCTTCTATGTGCAACATACCAAGCCAGCTGACATGGTAGTAACCAAAGATTCCAGTTTTTAAGCATATGAAAGACTCTGCCTGCTTACCTGTGCTAGAAATAACAGCATCTAAAGTGAAGACTTAAGAGAAACTTAGCGACTACTAGATAATCTTTAGGACTCTGCATTAACTCTATAATGTTCTTGGTATAAAAGGAAAAACAGCATATTTGTCACGAAATTTAGTTAACATCTTACAACTGAACCTGTATGTAAGTTGCTTAGATAAATGTAATCACTGTAAACATCTATATGATCTGGGATTTTGTTTTTATTTTGAAGCGGGAGCTTTTTTGTTTACAAGTTCATTAAAAACTAAAAACTGTTTCTGTAAGGAAATGAGATTTTTTTAATTTGCCTTGTTAATTCAGTTTAAGAAATTTACATTACCCTGTTTTTAAACCGACTTTTAAGGCCATTTGTTAAGCAAAAGAAGTCATATTTCTTTCTAAATCATTTTAGATTTAGTGTTGTAACTCTTCCTCATTTTGTTTTTAAATAAATTTTGTATTTTTTCCTTGAGGGGGAAGGGGCAGTCTTGCATTTTTATAACCTGTTGTTTGAGACCAGCCCTCTATAATAAGATTGGAATTTTTATTAAAATTAAATGGCATCTTTTGCAGACCTGGGATTGGCAGCCTCTGAGCATTGCCATGTCCTGCCTCGGCTGGACTGACTCGTCATTGCTGCTTTGGAGAAAAAAATTGGAATGGTTAGAAAAAATAATTTGGATGGTTTGAAACCAAGGCATTTTCTTTCAAGTTCTTGTGAAGTGGATATGACCAGATTTCCTCTTGTTCTCGGGGGCAGCCTCACACCATGCAGAGTTCACATTGGTTACTGCCCCAGGCTGTCTTCCTTCTCACTCCTATTCTAGCCCAGCTGAAAGAAAGAAATACTTTTATTGCTGGTAATTCTTTAACAGTGTAATTTATTCCTTTATAGCATGTCAGAATAAATTAAAAAAAATGTCTGAAAATGCTGCCAGATGCCTATTGTGTAAATGTTGTCTGTATGTTTGCTTTTTTAGACAGTTTTCATGCATGGAGCAGAATTCCTGCTCACAGTTTATCTTTTTTACCATTGGAAAAGATCTTTTTTTTTTTTTTCTCTTTTGAAAACCATTTCTTCAGGATCCTAAGACACTGTGCACTCCTGGAATGGTGCTGATGTGGATCAAGCTCCCCCCTTCTCTGTCCAAGAAGGATCTGCCCTGAGATGTTAAACTTTAGGTGGAGAACACTGTGTGCTAACAATAATAAAAAATAATAAACACTGGGGTAGATAATTGGGAAGGCTGCTGGGATTCAGAGATAGCAAAGCACACTGGGGAACTCCTGAGTGTTCTCTGCCAGGTGGGAGAAGAAATGGAGCTCCTTCTCCTGGCCACAATGGTTTCCCAAACTCCCCATCCAAATAAGGATGGTTTTCAAGCAGTGGCTCCTATGAAAACCAGTGTGTTTGTAAGAACTGGTCTCTAGAGCACTGTGAGATGTCCTTGTCCATGATTTCTGCTGTCTAGGCAACGTGTCTGACAACACACGTTGGCAGGAGGGGAAGAAGCATCAATGAAATGCTTTCTTGGCAGCTGTTCTCGGAGAGGCTGCTGGAATTGTTGTGGCATCGCTTTTCATGCTCTGACATGAGATACTTGCTGAAAAGTTGGAGAAAATAATTTGGTTTCAGGAGAATAAATTATTTTCTGTGTTAAATTTGCTCGTGACTTTGAGGGGGGTTTTAGAAACTGAGCTGCTCTTGCTGAGCCCTGTAAGGGAGAGTAAATACATTTAGAGTGTCCAAATGCATTGGTTTGTAGTTTGGGGAGCTGCAGGTGCTGTGTGTGGAGGAGCCTGGAGCTCAGTCAGCCCTGCAGATGTGTGGGAACAATTTATTTCTGCACAGGAGCACGGGCCAAGTGTTTTACATCAACAGCCTGTGCCAGACGTGCTGGCCATGGCATGAGATGCCCACCTTCCTTAAGCAGGCACCCAGCACCCGTTTGCTGTGTGCTCTCCTTGGTTTGTAACAAAGACTTCAGCCTGGAGATTAAAACCCGTGGATCCTGACTTCTGCTTGCACCCCTGCAAACAATCTGTGTTGGGAGACATTCACCTGCCAAGCCAAAACTTCTGCAAGCAGTCCCAGGCCCTTGACAAGGAATCAGCATTTGGACAAGAGGCTGTAAAGCTCAGGATCTGCAGCCTGGTGCTCCCTGGAAAGTGCCAGAATTCAGGTAATGACATCAGGCTGCAACAACAGCTCCTTACTCATCTCACTAAGCTGCGTCCAGGGTTTCAAAGCAATTTATTAACCTCCTTAGAACGACTCTGAGAGGCTTCCTAAGGCCACCTTTTAAAGGATTGCTTAATTGGGAGCACGGAGTGCTCATGTGCACAGTACTGCTTCATTATTTTTAACCTATTTAAGCCATTCCTTGTTAGGAGCAGTTGAGAGCCTTTTTCTCCCATAAAGGCTCAGAAGAGACAGCTCTGGCTCGCAGTCAGTGCCAGCGTCACTCCTTGGCTGCTCCTCGCTGTGGTGTTGGTAACAAGTGACAAACACAACCCCTGGCTGTGTTAAAAACTCTTGATGTGTCTGGTGGCTCTGGAGCCTGTCCAGCATGTGCCACACACTTTATTTTTTTGCTGATTTCTATGCAATTCTGTCTCTCTGGGGGTTATTTTCCAAGCCTGAGCTTTGCCTTGCTGTTGCAGTGTTGTGCCTGTTCTCTCTTGGCTTTTTCAGGTGTTTTTTTTGGTGGGAGCCTGTCCCTGCTTGGTGCTGGGCTTTTGAGCAGGAGCTTGGGCTGCCTGCCTCCCTGCAGTCCCTCCCATGTGGAAATTTTCTGCCATCCCAAGTTGGCTTTTTGCACGAGGCTTTAATTTCTCTTGACAGCGTTCTCCAGTTTGGAAGATTTGTTGCTTAGCCAGCTCCATCAGCCCCATCTGCTCCTGCCTTAATTGCAGTGAAATCATGATGATTTCATATCAGCTTGATGGAACACACGCCGGTGGGCACGGCAGGCAGAAAGGAGCAGTGGGCTGGCAGGAAAAGCTCTCTGCCTCTGGAAGGGTGACACAGAGGAACTGCCCACCCTCCTAATAGGACCTGAGTGGAAGAACTGCGTCCCTGACTGTTCTAAAATGTCTTTAATGTGATCCTTGTCAGCAGGAACTGGGCAGGGTGGGACCAGGGCTGGCTGTGAGGAATTGAGATTGGCTTGTGCTGCATTAATGAACCCTTAAAACACACCCAGGTCTCTGTCCCTCTCTTTAAACCACACTGAGCTCAGCTGCTTTGCAAAGCTCAGTACTAAAGGTGTAAAATCCATTACTTTGAGATGCTAATGTGACTTTTTACATTATGTGAGATGTTCTTTGATGAGACTGTGGGTAGTGCTGGATTTTGGTAGCTGGAAATCAGGAGCCAGGGAATATTCTCACACCAGACTCGAGCTGATTGGGTTTTCAGGTATTTGTGTTCATAAATTACTGAAGGCTGGCGTAACTCTTGTCTCAGAGAAGATCTTGGTGTTTTGGTATCAGGGACTGCTGGAAGTACCTGAGCACGCTCAGCCCTCCCTGTTCTACCTTCTCTCCCCAGAAACCTTTTGTTCCTGTTGATAATGTGGGTTGTTTTTTGTAAACACGGCCGATTAACTGCATTTCTTTCCCCCTCTGAGTTTGTAGGAAGGCGTGGACGTGCCTGGCTGGAGGAGCAGCTCTTCCAGAGCTGTGTGCACCACTCATTCCCAAGAGCTGCAAGGCTCCCTGTGCTGCTCCCTGTCCCCACCCTTGAAATAACACCGAGCCTTCAGCTGTTTTGCAGGTGGCAGACTTTGAACTTCTTTTGAATGGAAGCAATTTGAGCTGGTCAGGAGGCCTTGAAGGAGTGTACATGTTGTCCTACAGGGTGGACTGGCTTGTGAGCTTCCCTGCTGCTCTCAGGAGATGCATGATAAATTCACTTTACAGCGCTGTAAATGCCCAGGGCAGGAGCCTGACTTGGCAAAATGCTGTTCCTGGCAGAGGTGGGGCAGGGAACTTGTGTGACTCAGCTTTGTGGGGCTTCATGAACCACCAGAACAGGGC
This sequence comes from Parus major, assembly GCF_001522545.3. Classification (NCBI taxonomy): domain Eukaryota; kingdom Metazoa; phylum Chordata; class Aves; order Passeriformes; family Paridae; genus Parus; species Parus major. The sequence continues at coordinate 1,599,773 of NC_031782.1, forward strand.
TACGAGGTCCAAATCCTCCCTGTCCCTTCCTCATAGCTCAGGTGAGTCCCTTGTGCTGCTGTGGCCAAAGCAGTGCACTGGGACTTTCCACATGAGCCCATTGTGTTAAACTGGGAATCTCCAGGGCTGGGCTTGCCCTGATGGGTCTGATTCTCCTGAGCTGCTGCTCTTCCTTCTCGTGGGTGTTTTAACTGCTGCTCAGCCCTGTGGATGAGTTAAAGATTCCTGAGCCCATCTCTGGTGACTGCAAGGATTTCACAAATCCAAGTGGGCACAGTGGGGACCAGGAGCAGCCTGGGGCTGGCAGCTGCCTCTGGTGTTGAGCAGCCAGACCAAGCTGGGTGGCCTCTGCTGATGGCATCTGCCACATCCTCATCTGCTGGGAGCCATGGGCAGGGCTTGGCCCAGATGGGGCAGAGAGGAGCAGGAAACATTTTCCTGCCTTGGCAGCTCCACTCAGGCAGTGGGGGAGGAGAGCAGAGAGGTAAAGCCAGAAACTGGTGCAAGTCCTTTGAGCTGAGAAAAATCACTTAGGCAGCAAATAGAATCGTTCTCATGTGCCGACAGCTTCCCCCCGGCACAGCCCTGCCTCGTGCTGAGCTCTGGGTTCCTCCTCCTCCTCCTCCTCCTCCTCCTCCTTCTCTGCAGCTGGAGTCGGGCCAGGGCTGTTGGTGCCACTGGGTCGGGGTCACCTGGGGGGACGGAGCCCCTGAAGAGCTGCAGGGTGGGCACGGTGGGAGGGGGCGTTAATGCCCCTTTAGGCTGGCATTCATGGTGCCACTCAAACCTCAGGGAGCTCCTCCGTGGGACAGCAGAGCCAGAAATCCCTGCTGAGACACCCTGGAAGTGCCTGCCTTCCTTCCCAGCCCCCTTTTTTTGGGGAGGAAAGGTGAAGAACATGGCTGTGGCCATTCTTTCCTTCCCAAGCCCCCTTTCTTTGGGGAGGAAAGGTGAAGAACATGGCTGTGGCCTTTTTTCCCTTGGGAACAGCAAGGAGGTGTTTGCTGCTGGCTTTTATTCTCTGCCTTTGTGCTGTTTGTGCCTGGGGAGCTGGGGAGGGTTGATAACCCTGCCAGAGCTGCAGCCCTGGGAAGGTGGAGCTGTGCTGACGCCGTTCCCAGCGGCCTGAAGCTGCTCACAAATCCCATAAACTGATTATGGGTGTTAAGTCCCTGCTCAGTGACCTTTCTCCCTCTCACTGACAGCTTTTAACATGGTGTCCCTCCCCGAGGTGCTGCCGGGGGGTTCGGGCACAGCAAGGTGGGTCCGAGGCTGGCACGGCTTCGCGTGCCAGCTCTGCCAGCCGCTCCCCAGGAGATGCAGCACAGCCTTGGCACCTTGATGCTGATTGCAAGTGGCTTGTTTTTGCTTCCCGACATGCAGACAGCTCGTGGGGCAGGCTGGCTCTGCTCTGCCTGCCCTGGTGAAAAGCTGCTGGCGGGAGTTGTCAGCCAGCTGTCCCCACTCCTGTCGTGTGTCCCCAAATGCCAGCTCCAGGCAGGGCAGGGCAGGGCAGGACCCGTGGTGGCTGTGCAGGGCTGGGATGATGGCACTGGGCAGATGGGCTCAGCTGTGGCTGCCAGCTCTGCCTGGGCTGCCTGTTCCAAAGAGGAGCTGATCCTGCGTGACAGGGAACACTCGGGTGTGCCTGAGGCAGGGGTGTGTGCTCATGAGTGTCCATGTGTGTCCATGAGTGTCCATGAGTGTCCCTGTGTGTCCCTGTGCATCCCTGTGTGTCCATGTGTGTCCATGAGTGTCCACGACTGTCCCTGTGTGTCCACGACTGTCCCTGTGTGTCCATGAGTGTCCCTGTGTGTCCATGAGTGTCCCTGTGTTTCCCTGTGTTTCCATGTGTGTCCATGTGCATCCAGGGGGTGTGCCCATGCATTTCCATGTGTTTCCCTGTGTTTCTCTGTGTTTCCCTGTGTGTCCATGAGTGTCCAGGGGGTGTGCCCATGCATTTCCCTGTGTTTCCATGTGTGTCCATGTGTGTCCATGTGTTTATGTCAGTCCTGGGGTGGGGAGCAGGGGGATGAAGCAGTTGCTCTGACCCAAGCCCCATCCCAGCGCCAGGACCATGCAGGCACCTGCCTGTCCCCCTTTCCTGGAGCGTTCTGCTTTGTGTCCCTGTTGGGAAGTGCCTGGGGAGCTGCCCTGGCTCTGTCCCCTTGTGATGGAAAGCCTGGCACCCCCTGCCCTGCTGATCCCGGGGCTGAGGCTGTGCAAGCAGAGCCAGCAGCGCTCTCCTGCCCCTCTGCTCTCCTCAGCAGGTTGCTGATGACAGATAAACACAGCAAAGGCAGTGTCAGTGGGGCTGGGTGCCCTTCACCCCTGCCCAGGACCAGGGCACAGCTGTGCCTCCTAGGCTCACCTGGGGAGCCTGTGAGGATCTGGTGCATGTGGGGAGCAGTGGGACCATCACCCCAGCGCTGGCCAGGTCTCTGGCAGGTTATGGGAGAGGGAAGCAGTGCTGGGAGCAATCCTGCTGCTCTAAATAACTTCCCAGCTGCTGATGTTTGTTACGGTGGCCGAGCCGAGGTCCTGCAGGAATGTGAGGTACTCCCGGATCAGTGTCACAAGGGGAGCTTTGTGGGATGGGAAGGAATCCCAAATGCCAGGATACACTTTCCAGGAAAGAAATGTTTATGCCCAAATCCCACGTCTGGAAGGTCAGGGCAGCCTCCCCTGTGGCTCTTTGGCTGCTTTTATTTTTGCTGTGGTAACAGAGCCGGGGTTGCAGTCCTGCTCTGAGCCTTTCTGGGAGCTAAAGGCTGACACAGCTCTGCACCAGCTCTCCCACAGCTCTGCAGCTGCTCATGGAGGATGTGCCCTGCTCTGGACACCTGCATGTCTGCTCTGGAGAGGGTTCAGAAGTGCTGGCAAAGCCCTGAGCTCAGTCCCACCCGCACCCTGCTCCCCCCTGGCTCCTCACCTTGGAGCAGGGAGCACCCCTGGGTGGGGACAGCTCTGTCTGTTCTGTCTGCTCTGTCTGTTCCCAGCCCAGCAGCGTGCCCAGGGCAATAGGAAAGCTGGGGCAGGTTCATCTTGACCCTGCAGCTGTGTGCCAGCACCTCTGGCTGTGTAAACCTCACTGTGGATGATCTCAGGGGAACACAAAGCACCTTGAGGTCACCCCGGGCCCGTGACCGCCCATGGAGGGTGCCCCATGCAGGACAGCTGCTGAGGATCCTGTCAGATCTCTTTTCCCCCTGTGAAAAAGGTTCTCTGCCGTGCTTTGAGTGCAGAGGGGGCTTGGAGGGGCAGCTGTGCCAGGCTGGAGTGGTGCTGGAGTGATTCCACAGCTCCTGAAGGAGCCAGGAGTGCTCTGCCAGCACTGGCAGAGTGTGGCAGGACCAGGTCAGGGCTTGCATCCTCATGGAGTGTGCCAGGTGAGCTGAGTGCCTGCATAACCTGTGGCTGCAATTTGGGGTGCAGGCCAGGGCCTGTGGTGCTCTGCACATGGGTTTAAAGTGAAGTATTGGGAGTGTTTCACGTCTGCTGGATAGCACAGCTCAGCTTGGCTGCCCTCTCCAATCCACCCACCCAGTTCCTGGGTCCCCACTGCCCAGCTCCAGAAATGACAGCGCTTTCCTTTCAGCTGGGGAGGGAATAGGCTGCTCCTTCCCTCAGCTCCCATCAGGAGGAGCCTGATAAACCCACAGCGTCTGTCTGGCTCTGCCTGATAGCCGGAGCACGGAGGTGTTGCTGATGGAAAGCGATGTGGGAAGCGCTTTTGGCTTCAGCCGTGTGAGCTGCCAGCACAGCTCCTTCCTGCAGAGCGGCCTCCGGGTGCAGGTCAGCTCCTGCCGGGGCTGGGCTGGCACAGGAGGCTTTCCCAGGCTCGGGAGGGGAGCTGCCAGCTCCGGGAGGCAGAGCTGGGGAGGCACAGAGACGCCTCAGTCAGATAAGCACTTCTGCTCTCAGCGTGCTCCCTGGCACGGCCAACGCCTTCTTCTCAAAGCTGCCACGGAGCTGAGGCACCGCTCCTTGGTCAGCAGGATTTCATCAGGAGAACGTGTGCTCTGGCTCTTCACCCTCGGCAGGGTCTCCTCCTGCCCTGAGAGCCCCCAGCCACCTCTGCCCACCCTGTGCCTCTCCCCATCCCATCCCATCCCATCCCATCCCATCCCATCCCATCCCATCCCATCCCATCCCATCCCTCTCTCCTGGTCCCTCCACCTGCCCTCGAGTCCTGGGGCTGGAAATGTCCCCTGGCTGCTGGGCTCAGGAAGGGATGTGTGGTGTGAGGTTCTTTACAGTCTGGGCTTCTCTTTTCCAGCAATACAAACTTTTAGGGCGGTTTTTAAAATGCTCTGAAGTGTCTCCTCTGTCCCGAGTGACTCTGGAGCTGCTGGGCTCAGGCTGTTTTGTGCCACCCCCAAGCAGCCGGTTCCAGCTCCTTCATCCCACTTAGCCCAGATTTTCTTCTAAATAGGTCACTCGTTAATTGAGGGCAAGTACAAAGTTGCTGTGTTTCTCCTTGTTCTCCAAGGCTGGACAGACCCACTTCAGGAGCTGCCAGACCTGGGGCAAGGCTGGCTGGTGAAATCCTCGTGGGCTGCGGCAGCTCCAGGACCGGGATTGCTGGAGTGTGGAGCTGTGCAGGGCAGCTTGGGGCTGACTCTGTCCCTCCAAGGCCGTGTGAAAGCCCAGCCCTGGCTTGTTTGCAGGAGGAGAGGCCAGCAAAAGCCTGGCTTGTGGCTGCTGGGAGGGAGGGAGCAGCCCTGGTCTGGCAGGATGGGGTTTTATCCTCCACGGTGGAGGGGAACAAGCCCTGTGCGTGTTCCTGCCCTCGGGAATGCCCAGCTCTGGGGCTGAGCGTGTCGAGCTTGCCCTGCTTGTTTCCATGGAGGGAGGATGCAGGGGGCCAGCTGCAGCCTCTGGTTCCCAGGAACACGGATCAGAGTCCAGCAGGGAGCACAGGCACAGCCAGCTCCTGTCTTTCTGCCTCCCAGGGAGGATATGTTGGAGCAGGACGAGGTGTGGCACTGGCTCCCAGCACCTTGGCCCTGCTCTGGGTGGTCCTGTGCTGATTTACCCCTCACAGGAGCTCATCCCCAGCCCTGGGGTGGGGTTTACACAGCCTGGGGACCCGGTGGAAGGACTTGGGCTGCTCCCCTAGGGCAGGAGGAGATAACACCGGGGCCAGGCCCATGGTGCCGAGCTGGAGCTGTGCCTTGAGTCAATATTGGCTGATGAGGGGGCTGCTCCAGGGCAGCAGGGCCCTCAGCCGTGCCCCTCTGGGCTCAGCTGTGTCCCTGCCAGGGCAGGGCCAGCCCAGCAGGATCCAAACCCGTCCCCAGGGGCTGAGGGAAGGAGGGAACGTGCTGGGATGGTTCCCTGAGCTTCCCTGGGCAGGTTCTGCTCGCCCCGGCTGTGGGAGGGAGTGGGGCTGGGCGAGCAGGTTTGGGGCTGCTGCTGGAAGGGTTTTGGGAGTGGGGTGAGTGGGCAGGGCTGTGCTCCCCTGGGACAGGCTGGGCACGGTTCTGGGGACGGCTCTGGGCCTGGCTCTGGGCCTGGCTCTGGGCCTGGCTCTGGGCCTGGCTCTGGGCACGGCTCTGGGCCTGGCTCTGGGCCTGGCTCTGGGCCTGGCTCTGGGCACGGCTCTGGGTCTGGCTCTAGGCCTGGCTCTGGGCACGGCTCTGGGCCTGGCTCTGGGCACGGCTCTGGGTCTGGCTCTGGGCCTGGCTCTGGGCACGGCTCTGGGCCTGGCTCTGGGCCTGGCTCTGGGCCTGGCTCTGGGCACCCTGGGGCTGCCACCCCTCACGCTGGGTACTGAGGGGGTGCTGGCAGTGCCCAAAGCTCCTCTGCTCTGCTCAGCCCGGCCATGCAGCCGGCTTTGGCAGCGTGTTTGGCACTGCGGGCGCTGGGGCGCGCCGGGCAGGGCTGGCAGGCCCGGCTGGGACACGACCTGCCTGACTCAGCAGGGTGGTGGCTGCCAGCCCGGGCTGGGCAGGGACAGCCCCGCCACGCTGCCACCCTGCTCCCTGCTCCTGGGGGCTGTGGCTGCCTCCTTCCTCTCCCCCTGCAGCTTCCCACCCCTTCCCATCCCACCCCATCCCGGCTGGGTTTGAGGGGCAGTTCCTGGGCTGGCTCCCCGGGCTGATGTGAGACCCTCAGGCCCTGAACCTCTCCATGCTCGGCTGGAGCTGCCCAAACCCCATTCCCGTGTTCCCAGCACGGCTCAGGGAGCCCTAAGTGTGGGGCCAGCCCAGGATGCTGGGAAGTGAAAAAACTGCCAAAATCTGCTTTTTTTTGGGGAAAACTGCCCAATAAAGGGAGCGTGGCAGCTTGAACTCCCCTCCTGAGTGCCTTGCAGAGAGCAGGGAACATGTGGCGCTCATCCTGCCGGGAGCAGGGAGGCGAGGAACGAGCAGGGAATCAGCCCAGCTCTGCCACTGCTGCCACCTCCCTCCTGCCCGGGGCGGTGCCAGCAGCTGCTGCTGCTCCCAGGTGCTGCCGGTTTTGCCGGCTGAGTCAGGACAACTCCTTTCCCTTCCCGGCACGGGCTGCCTGCTCCTGGGCCAGCTGGGGAGCTGAGCTGGGCATTCCCCAGGGAAACTGAGGCAGGCAGCGCCTGTGATGGGTGCCAGGGTGGCATCTTGCCCAGGGCATCCTCACCCACACGGCCCTGGGGTGGAGCAGAGCCCTGGCTGGGTTGTTCTGGAGGAAGGATGGTTGTGTGTGCCTCAGTTTCCCTGGCAGGTGGCTGGGTCAGTGCTCCTGGAGCTGTGGATAATCCCGGTGCTTGGAGCTGGGGATGCACCTGGAAAACTCCAAGGGAACCACTTGGTTGGGAGCTGAACCGCAGCCCTGCTTTGGGGACTGGAACCAGACTGGAACGTGGGGCTGGGGCAGCTGGTTCAGCTCTGGACAATCAGCAATTCTCCAGTGAAAGAGCTTTTTCTGGCCAAAAATTACTGATATTGTCCAAACCTGAATCATTCTCAGGGACAGGGTAAACCCTGACAAATTTTCTTGAAAAAAAAAGTTAAAAAAAAAAAAAAAAAAAGGTTGAAAATAAAAAAAGAGGGGGAAAGAAACAAGGAAACAATCAAAGCTCTCTGAGCTGGCATTTCCTGAACAAAGTGCCGTATTTTTTTAATTTGGGTGTGTGAGAGCCATGGCTTTCCCTCCTGCCCCAGCATGTCCTGCAAGCCCCTAACAACCAAAATCAAAACAAATGCTTGGAAAGTGTTGAAACAGAGTGGTTGGAGCCGTGGCAAACCAACAGTGCTGTCACGGGGAGGAGCAGGGCTGGATTTTGGGTTTCCATTTCCAGAGAGCTTTTGTGATTTCCACTTTTCCTTCTCCTGTGGGGCAGGAAGGACTTTCCCCATTGCTGTTTTCCTTTGGCTGGGTTTGGGGTGTTCCTCTGGGGTTCTCCTTGCCCATCCCAGGCACCCCAAACCCCACTGGGTGTCCATTCCATCTCCCAAAATGAGTTTTTATGGGGCTTGGGGAGGGTCCTGCCCCATATCACTGCCCCCAAGGAGAGCTCTGCTGGCCTGGGGACAGAGGACAGCTCTGCCAGGGGTCAGGGGACAACTCTGCTGCTGCCAGGGGGAGCCTGGGGGGCTCTGTGCTGGGAACTGGGGAGTGTGGGATGGGATGGGAACTGGGATGGGAACTGGGATGGGA
>NC_031782.1:1607558-1612873 GCF_001522545.3 Parus major
TGGGATGGGATGGGGTGGGATGGGGTGGCCCTGCCTGCTCCCATCGAGACAGCAGTGCCACCTGCCGGCCTGCCCAGCCTGCTCTGCCAGGACAGGCTCCGGCTGGACACGGGAGGAATTCCTGCATGGAAAGGGAGCTCAGGCCTTGGCAGGGGCTGCTCAGGGACGTTTGGAGTGCCCATCCCTGGAGGTGTCCAGGAAAGGGCTGGAGGTGGCACTCAGTGCTCTGGGTTGGGGACAAACTGGGGATGGGTCAAAGCTGGAGCTCAATGGGCTGGGAGGGCTTTTCCAAGCTAAATGATTCTAGGATTCTTCTGTCTCCATCCAGCACCTGCCCACACCCACCCTGGTGCTGGCAGGGATCAGTGCAGGTGCCCGGGGGGCTGCAGCTGCTGCCTGGGATGCTCTCAGTGTCCCACAGGGTTCCACATCAATGTCCCACAGGGTCCCACATCAGTGTCCCACAGGGTTCCACATCAGTGTCCCACAGGATCACATGTCAGTGTCCCACAGGGTCCCACATCAATGTCCCACAGGATCACATGTCAGTGTCCCACAGGGTCCCACATCAATGTCCCACAGGATCACATGTCAGTGTCCCACAGGGTCCCACATCAATGTCCCACAGGATCACATGTCAGTGTCCCACAGGGTCACACGTCAGTGTCCCTTCTGCAGGAGCTCAGCAGGGCTGGGAACCGGGGGGATGTGGTGGGGGACCCCCAGGGCTGCGTTCCACAGGTGGTTCCTGCCCCTCCTCTCTGGCCCACACTGTGCTGGCACCACGCCCTCAGCTCCCACCCTGCTCCCAGCCCCAAAGGACCGGCCGGGACAGAATCACTTGGAAGTGGAGACCTTTATTGACCCTGCGTGGCCTGGGCAGGAGCAGCGTGAGGCCACCTGCCCTGGCAGTGAATGGTGACCCCAGGGACATCCATCATCCCCCATGTGGGATCTGCAGGGGCTCCCCCTCCCAGTGCCACCCCTCCCCGTGTCCCTGTACCTCCATTCCCGGCTCTTCCGCAGGCTGTGGCTCCCTCAGGACGGGCTGCCGAGCCGTGGCCCCAAGAACAGTATTTCCAGGAATCCCCAACCTAGTGCCTAAGGGATTCCTGGGAAAACTGGACCCTGAGGACACGGCAAGCCAGGCTCTGTGCCAGCCCCGCACGTCCTCGCGCTGTCCAGGCTCCGTGTGTGGCTGATGGGGGGAAGCCACCACCGTGTCCCTGCTGTGCCCCCACCCCTCCCATCTCTGTGGGACCCCTCCCACTGGTGCCCAGTGCTTGGCTGGGGGTCCTGCGCAGACACAGGTCTCCCTCTCCAGCAAGGAAAATCCTCCCCACCCTCCTATCCCTCCTTGCTCTATGCCAGGAGCTTTGGGATGAGCCCTTTTCCTCGCAGCTGGGGCTGAGCTCTCCTTGTGTCACCTGTCCCAGCAGGTGGGGGTCCCCAGGGTGACAGTTCCTCCCTTCCCGAGCTACAGTGCTTCATCTCAGACTCCCAATTGACCAGAGATGCAGCACTGCACCTTGGGCTGGGAGACATGGACGTGGGTGGGAACACGGCCAGGCCGTGTCTGGGTGTCCCCAGCCTCCAGAGCTGTGTCCCCAGCGTGGTGGCATGACAGGCCTGGGCTGGGCAGCTCAGCCTGGCCCCAGCTCTGCAGCGACAGACAGGGATAGGGGATGGGTGAGTGGTGGGGCTGCCTCTAAATCCCAAATGTATCTCCCAGAGAGCTGGTGCAGAGCTGGGCAGGAGGGTGAGGGTGATGGGGAGTGAACAGGACGGTGTGGGGCTGTGAGTGCCACAAAGCACATCCCTCCCTGCCCCTTCCCCACCCTGGGGATGAGGAGTGTGTGAAAGCTCCTGCTGTCCCTCCCCACCCTTGTCCTTGTCCCCATCCCCAGGAGAACCTTGGCTTCAAACCTCAGCCTGATCCATTCCCAGGCGGGCAGAGCCCAGCCCTTCCCACGGAACCAGGGCTGTGGGACAGAAGCTCCCTGGATCTCCTCCCTTGGGTCTGGACAGGCTTCAGCCCACCTGGCCTGGGAGCGAAGATCCGGGGGGAAGCAGAAGGCGAGGGAGGATGGAGGGAGCGGCCGAACCCAAAAATATCTTCCTCAGGCGAACACTAACATCCTGAGCAGGGCTGAACCTGATAAACAGCCCATCTATCACAGCCCCAGCAGCCCCAGCAGCCTGATGAGAAGCAGATGCTGCATCTCTGCCGTGAGCCCCTGCATCCGGCCCGGCCCCCCTGGCCACGCGCACCCAGCCGGGACCGGGGCAGGAACCACCCCGTGCACTGGGCTGGGCTCCCCCCGCTGCTGCCCCTTGTTCTTTGGGGGGAAAGAGCTGGGGAAAGAGCCCTGTGGAGCCCTAAGATTGCAGCATCCATTGCTCAGGAACAAGGGTTTGGAGCAGTCTCTGTTCCAGCCATGGCCAGGCCAGCCCTGAGCCCTGGCCAAGTGTGACAGTGGCCACAGGGACCCAGCAGCAGCAGGGGAGGTGCTGCAGGGACCCTGCTGCTTTTGCAGAGGCCCTGCCTGGCCCCCTGCACATCCTCAGGATGGGGCTGCTGTGCATTCTGCAGGAGGGACGTGCAGCATGCTCTGGGATCCATGTACTGGGATCCATCCCCTGGGAGCCAACCCCTGGGATCCATTCCCTGGGATCCAGCCCCTGGGATCCATTCCCTGAGATCCAGCCTCTGGGATCCATTCCCTGGGATCCATTCCCTGGGATCCAGCCCCTGGGATCCATTCCCTGGGATCCAGTCCCCTTTGCATGACTGAGCAGGGGAAAATAAGCCCAGGGTCTGTCCCTGCCTGTGCCCAGGAAAGGGCCCGCGGTGGTGCCCGTGTGGCAGCGTGGTGGCACATCAGCTCTGCCCATCTCTCTTGGTGCTCTCGGGGGCTGTACCATCCTCTCATGTGTTCAGCAGCTTCAAAACCCCGGGGACAGCCACAGCTGAGCCTGTAAAACACAGAGGATGGGAGTCAGCAGAGTGGTGAAGAGCTGAGTGTGGAGCCACAAGCTCTTGGGTCCTGTCCTGGGCAGCTGCTGTGGGGCCCCTTTGGGTGCTCAGCACCCGCTGGGCCTGAGGACAGCAATGCCAACAGCTCTGTGCACACAACAAACCCTACTACAGTCACTTAAAAGCCTCCCCTTGTTGCTCAAAGCGCTGTTTGCCCAAAGCCCACAGGTGAGGGACACGTCTCCTCTCCTGGGAGTGACTTCCAGGTCCCCCAGGCGTGCAGGAACCCTGCACTGGGCCTGGGGATGGCCCTGTCCTCTCGCTGCCACCATCCCCTGGTGGGAAAAGGACAAAGCCTTGCCTGCCCCCGTGGTGCAGGGCTGGGACAGCTCAGCTGCCGTCCCCGGGGAGGGGCTGCTGGGGGAAGAAACGCCGAGAAAGTCTGGAGGAATGCGCTGGGCTGCGCATCCCGCCGGGATGGAGGCAAAACATCTGCACAGCTCAGCCAGCCCTGCCCCACAGAGGGGCTCAGGGAAGACAGACACCCCAATCCTCCCTCCAGTGTCCCCAAAAATGAGGCAAAGGCCCAGCACTGTGGGGCCTGCCCTGTCCCCCTTGATTCCACTCGCGATTTTCTCCCCAGTTCCCAAGGAAAGACGACTGCCACCAGCACGCCACTGGTGACCACGCTGACACTGCTGCTGGGCCACCTCCTTGGGGTGACACCGGTGTCCCCCGAGCCAGGAGAGCCACAGCCCCAGGCTGCTCATCTCACTGGTGTGACCAGTGTGCCACACGGATTCGGAAGGATCCGGAATGACCAACGGCTGGATCGTGGCCCAGCAGCCACTGCCACATCCCCACGTTCAGGGCAATCCCAGGGCACGGCCAGGACAGTCCCCTGGCACCTTCCATGGCCACAGCAGCGCTGCTGGCATTGCCCATGCCCCGACCCACGGCTCACCTCTGTCCCAAGCCGTGTCCCTCTGTGTCCCCTGCTGCTGCTGGTGGTGCCAGAGGAGGAGGAGTGGGCGAGTGCTCCGAGAGCTCCGTGGCCACCCCGAGCTGCTCCCGGCAATGCTGGGCTGAGTCAGAGCTCGGCCCTCCCCACGGTTACAACACAGCGCCCTTTCCCCTCTCCAGGCAGGCCTCCGCTGCAGGAAATGTCCTTTTTTAATAGCACTTGGGATTTGTTCCTCCTTGAAATTCCCCAGCCCTGCGAGGCCAGGCTGGGGCTCCTCAGAGACGCCTGAGCCCCCCCGGACAGGAGGGTTCTGCTGTGAGCAGCTCCCAGCTCTCTGGAGGATGGAAGGCACTGGGTGATGCTCCATCCCATTCAGGTGCCCTTTGCCCTCCTCCTGATCCCCAAAATCCTGATCTCCACCAGCCATCAGAACCCCAACCCTGCCCTGGACAAGCTTTAATCCATCAGCTTCCCAAACAGCCCTGATGCCACCACCAAGGTAGCACAAGACAAGGTAAATCCTGCCTAAGAACGCCTCAGATGCCCCTCCTGGGTGCTGAGGACTGGGACCATGTAGGAGAACACGCCCTTGCTGGAAGGACTCACTCAACTCCAGAAATTTAAGGGGCTGAGCCCAGGGCAGCTCCTGCTGCCTGCTGGGTCCCTGTGGGCAGCGATCACACGGGGATGCTGCTCCCTGGCACTCTGCAGCACGAGTTGGTGGCAGGACAGCTCCAAAGCTCCTTCCCACTGGGCCCTTCCAGCTCTCCCAGCATCTTCATCCCATCCCTCAGCATCTCCATCCGTCCCCCACAGACCACGGTGGCCTCTGCAGAGGAGAGGTGCCTCCTTTCTCCCTTCCTCCCTCCCCTCCTCGCCAGCGCTGGTATTAAATCAAAGGTTTATGAGAAAATGGAGGGGCCAGGGGAGATCCTAATCTGGTCACAGGCTGATTAACCCTGAGTTCAGGCTGAGGTCCTGATGCTCAGCTATAAATAGCTCTGCCTTCCCTTTCCCATCCTCCTGCCGGGGCTGCGTGCCTGGCCTTTTATGGTCAAAAAGGCAGATTTGGAGCCCGAGCGGCCCCCATCTCCCCCCATCTCCCCCCATCTCCCTTGCTGGGGACGAGCCAAGGGGGCCCAGGGGGATGCTGCTCTTGCTCGCTGGGTTTTGCTGGGATGAATTATAATGCCAAGAACAAAGGAGCAGGTTTGGGGGGCTGCGAGCAGGGGATGGGTGCAGAGGGGAGAGCGCATCTGGTTTGTGGGGCCAGAGCGAGGGAGAAAGCACTGTATTTGGTGTCTCTGCAGAGCTGGGATCCTGCACACTCTGCTGTGCTGCTGCTGGTGGCATGGATGGCATGGCATGGCATGG
>NC_031782.1:1612928-1630746 GCF_001522545.3 Parus major
ATGGCATGGCATGGCATGGATGGCATGGCATGGCATGGCATGGATGGCATGGCATGGATGGCTGGAGGGAGCCCAGGAACAAACGAGGCCTCTGCCACCTCCGTTTGTCAGCCCTGGGAAGGGCACTGAGCCCGCTGTCCCTGCCTGGCCACACTGCCACACAAAGCCCGCTGGTACCAGGGCTGGGTGAGGGGCTCAAACCCTCCAGCTACAGATCCTGGCTCCTGGTGAGGAGTGTCCAGAAGGGGAGGAGCAGCGGAACAGGGACTTGTGGCTGGAAGAAGCCATGGAAGCTACGGAAGAGCCGAGGCACACAGGAACCTGCTCACTGCCATTCCCACGGCCTCAGCTCTTCCCTGCTGCTGCCAGCCCTCGGATCAGCATCTCCCCAGCCCTCAGATCACCATCTCCCCAGCCCTCAGATCATCATCTCCCCAGCCCTCAGATCACCATCTCCCAGCCCTCGGATCACCATCTCCCCAGCCCTTGGATCAGCATCTCCCAGCCCTCGGATCAGCATCTCCCCAGCCCTCGGATCACCATCTCCCAGCCCTTGGATCAGCATCTCCCCAGCCCTCGGATCACCATCTCCCAGCCCTTGGATCAGCATCTCCCCAGCCCTCAGATCACCATCTCCCAGCCCTCAGATCACCATCTCCCCAGCCCTCGGATCAGCATCTCCCCAGCCCTCAGATCAGCATCTCCCCAGCCCTTGGACCACCATCTCCCCAGCCCTGGCTGTTCTCCTCCCCCCGTGCCCAGCCCTGGAAGGTGTTTTGGGGCACGGGGCCAGCCCTGGGGCACACGGAGCGTGGGAGCCCAGCCCGGCACCAGCCTCCCCACTTTGTTTACACGTCACATTCCCGGCCTGCAGGAAGTGGTGCAGGGGTGAAGTCCCAGAGGGGACAGGCCAGCACGTCACCAGCCTCCAGCCCGCTCTGGGAAGGGCTGGTGGGAACCCAGAGCGCCGTGGGGAGAGCTCCCCATGGACGCTGTTCCCAAGCAGAGAGGGGAGGCAGCTCCAGCATCCTCCTCGTTCCCGGGCTCTGCTCCTCACCCTGCTCTTGCAGAGCTCCTGATGGGGCTGCAGAGGGGACACCTGGCATGGTGGGCATGCAGGAGCTTCCCAGAACTTGGGGCTGGAGCAGGCAGGGAGCTGTGTCCTCAGGCAGAGGCACGGCCATGGTGTTCTCCTTAAGCTGCCACAACTTTGGCTGCTTCTCCAAGTGCTATCACCTTATCTGTGCAGGCTGTAATTCACATCCCCCCACAGGCTCCCAGCTTTCCCAGCCCTGCTTGCTGCCCAGGCATCTCAACAATAAAAGACCATAAAATAAAATGCCCTAAATGTCTCATCAGGAGATGAGATGTGGAAAAACAGGGAGCACAGAAGTTGCACCAGGAGTGGTGCATGTTCCCCTGCACAGCCTCCAGCAGGAATTGTGGGGCTGGAGGTGGGGAGGAATCAAAAGGAAATTTAAAATCTAGGGTTGAAAAGGAAAAGAAAAAAACATCTCCAAAACAAAAGACAAATCTGCAGTGAGGTATCCCAGTTAAAAAGGTTAAACTGGGGGAGAGACAGTGTCCTAAGTAGCAGTGGCCACTGAGCTGGTCCCACAGCGAGACCAGAGTGACCTGCTGGCCACCATGGAGCATCTGCCCTTCATGTGGCACATCAGACCCCACAGCCCCATCCCCAGCCCTGGCTGCTGCCATCCCTTGTGCAAGGGGAGCTGCTCATCCCGGCAGAGCTCAGCCCAGGGAGAGGCAGTGCTGCCCATGGCCCTGCCAGCTCAGGGGTGTCCCTGCACAGTGGGGACATCTGCTCAGGGCAAAGACAACAGCACCAGCCAGCCCCCAAGGACACTGCTGGCCCAGGGTGGGAAGCCTCCAGCACTGCCAGCACACCCTGGCACTGTCACACCCCATCCCAACAGAGCCAGGCAGGGCTGAGCCCCCTGAGATCCACAGGGACAGGTGGCACTGGTGCCCTGCAGGGCTGGCAGAGCCCTGGGCAGCCCCCCAGGACCTCCTGCACCTTGCTCCCTGCAGCTCCAGCTCTGCACACAGCAGGTCTCAGTGACAGTAGGGCAGGGAAGATGCTGCTGCTCAGAAGCTCCTACCTGGATGTGTCACCTGAGGCACAGCCTGGGCAGGGTGACCACACACACGTCTGTCACCTCCCCAGCTGGCAGCCATGCACACTGCACCCAGTGGGGCACAGGCCTGGCCTGGCAGCCTGCAGAGCCCCCTCCCCACGGACAGCATGAGCATCCCCAGCTTGTCCAGCAGCACAAAGCAGCTTCAGCCCTCACCTCACCCAGCAGCTGCAGCCCAGGCACTGTGTGGAGTCTGTCTCCAGCCCCTGGCCCTTGTCTCCATGACCATGGCAGCATCTGTCCCTGCTGTCCCTGCCCTAAGGCAGAGAGATGGGGCACCCCAGGGGCAGGAGGAGCACCTGCACCTCCCAGCCAGTGCCCCCTTTGGTGGCTACTACAGGAGGAGGACTGTTATCAGCAGGAATTTGGGAACCTACTCCCCTGTGCCCTCTCAGTGCCCGACTGGAGGGTGCTGCTGGTGGGCACACACTGCCCCGTTCCCCCAGCATCCCCAGAGCAGGCAGGCAGCACATTCCCACCACCCAGGCATGGAGCCAGGGCTGAGATGGGCTCTGTGAACACACAGTCCCGGGCAGGCAAAGGGGTTTGGGATTCAGGAGCAGCGAGCACTCCCAGCACCCACTGGCCTTCAGCCACAGGATGTGAGCTGGGCTTCACTCCACTGGAGCCCTCCCCTGTGCAGGATCTGCTCCCACCGCTCCTCTGTGCTCCCAGCCAAGGTCAGGGCATGCTGCAACAGCCCCAGAGCTCAGATTTCAGCCTCTTGCCTCATTGCTGAGCTGTGGCTGCCTCTGCCCCGCACAGGCTCAGGTGCTGGGGCTGCCCTGGGGACAGCCAGGTCCCCAGCCTGGCACAGCCCCTGCTCCTGTGTGTGCCACAGCACTGCCAGCACCCTGCCATGGCATGGCACAGCCAGGGCTGTCACTGAGCAGGAGGCAGCGGTGCCGTGGGCTGAGGGAGAAGCTCATGGCAGCCCTGCTCTCCAGGAGCCACTGCAGGATGAGCCACCAGGCACGGAACACTGGCTCTCCCCACTTATCCCCGGGAGAGGAGCAGGGTGCCAGGCATGAGCAGGTTACCCAGACTGTGAAGGAACAAGCCTTGGAAAAGCCTGATCAAGGACAAGGGTAGTTCTTGGACAGAAAAGGAGACCGGGAGGGAGAAAAGGGCGCTTAATCATCTGCAGACTCGCCCTTGACAAGTGTGGAGGGAAATGCCACTCTATCCAGCAGCCACCCAGAGCTGCAGCCTGTCTAGACACAGCCTTTCCCAAATTCCTGCTGATAACTGCTTGGGAAATCTTTGGCAGAGGCTTCTGCCTGTGTTTGTTGGAAATTGACTTCTCTCCCACCGGCTGGTGGTGAGGAGGCAATTCCATTTGGAGGACTCCCTGGATGGTGCATGGGGTCTGGGGAGCCAGGCTGGGCACAGGCAGGATAGCCAGGGACATTGCCACTGTGATGGGGACACAGCTCCTGTCCCACGAGCCTGTCCCCAGCCCCATGTGCAGCATCCCAGTGCCAGGATGCTCCAACTTCCCCAGGAGCAGCCAGCAACAGCAGGAAGCTCTCGAGGAGCAGCAGAGTGGGGACAGACTGGGACCACGGTGGCCACGGCTGCCCTGAGAAGCCGCAGTGGCCTGGTCACTGTCACTGTCCCGCTGCAGAGGGACACAGAGCCCATATGGAACCTGTACCCCAGGGATGGCACCGAGCCCTGGCTGGACCCGCTGTCCTTGTGCTGGACCCAAATGGCACCTGGCAGTTGTCCCTGCAGAGGAAGGAGGCAGGAGGACATGGCACCTTGCTGCCACCGGGCACGGTGTCCCCAGGTGCCCCACTGGGAGGGGACAGCCACTGCCGGTGCTTTGGGAGCGGAGCGAGAGCACAGACCAGCTGTAAACCCCACAAAGGCAGCCCTGAGGGAGGAGGCACCACCCGGGGAGCCTTTGCGAGACCATCAGCCCCGCTGGCCGTCACCTGCTGCCCTCCCTGTGCCCTCCCCTGCAGCCAGGACAGGGCTCAGCTGTCCCCAGGGTCACTCACACACTGTGCAGCCACCCCTGCGGCTCCGGGGCTTTGAGGATGCAGCCACCGTTCCCCAGGACGGAGCCAGGGAAGTACCCCGGCTGGGATAACATCACAGGGCCGGTTGGTGCCATTCCTGGAGCACAGAGAGAGGCAGGGGTTTGGGAAAGCCGCGGGCAGCAGGATGCTCCCGGTGGGTGTGAGCGTGGGGAACGGCGGCTCCGACACTGAGCCCCGGCTCCATTCCCTCCGCAGCTCGTTTTCCCAAAAGTGGCATCAGCACAGGCTGCCAAGCAGGGCTTCCACATCCCCTCTGTGCGAGGAGCCCATCTGTCCAGCCTCACCTCCGGCTTCCCCGCTTTTCCATCCACAGAGCAGAAAGCAAATCCTCCCGCAGCCCCGCACATCTGAAAAGCTGGGCGAGCCCCACCATGCCCAGCACCAGGACGGAGCTCTAGGGACAGATTTTGGGGAACCCCTTTGCCCAGGATCCCCTCACCCTGAGGATGCTTTGGCGGCTCCTTGCCAGCTCGATGCCCGGCAGATTTCCCCGCTCGTGGCTGTGCTCCATTCGCCTCCCGGGGCTCAGCATCCCGGGCTGGGCTGCCACAGGGGGATGCCGGAGGAGTTGTGTTTTCTGCTGCTGGGCAGAGCCAGGGAGCCCCAGCACCAACCTCCCCATCCCCTCCATCCCACACACAGCCAGCCGTGCCCCCTCCGCTCCCTCCATCCGCAGCCACCTACCTGCGACCCCCCGGGCCACCGCGGGGACACGGCCACGTGCCCGCCACCTCCTCCCGGCACATCATCACCCGCCACTGCCACGGCCTCGCCAGGCGGGCCTTTTTGAAGCAGCCGGCATGGGAGCCCTGGGTGCAAAAGTCCTCGCAGGCTGCTCAGAAGCTGGAAAAACCTTTTTCTTTTTACCTTATATGAGCTGGCGGGGGAGGCCAGGCCGCGGCGGGCCGCGCTGTCAGGGGCGCCGTGGGGATCCATTGGCTGGGGGGGCGTCACGTGGCCCCCGCGCCGCCACCGCCGCCGCGAGGCCCAGTGTTGCTTTTACCCCCTAAGGAAGGGCCGCTTGACAATTTTCATATTTCTTCTAAATTTGGAGATTTCAGACAATGCTGGGAGGCTTGGCTCGAGCTGCCAGAGGCCCATGTGGAAGTCATTAAGGCGGAGAGGGGGAGCGGAGGGAAGGAGGGTTGGGGGAAGCGAGGGGGAGGAGAGCGGCCAGGCCTGCTCCGGCTGCCAGCGGCGTGCCTGGGAACCCGGGCTGTCCCGGCCGGAGAAAGTTGTTTGGAATAACTCGCTTCCTCCCGGCATCGTGCACGGGGGGGATGCGCATCCCACGGCCCGTGGGGAGGGGGTCCAGCGGGGCTGGATGGCCGCGGGGAGCCAGCGGAGGAAGCGGAGATGCTCCCTGGCCTGGCTGGAAGGGTCCTGTGACTCCCAGGACTTTGAAAATCTCCATCTGGCCTGGGAGAAAAAGGCGCTGCAGCAGCCGTGGGGCTCTGCTGGGACTCCAGGGTGAGGCCCCGGAGGGTCCCCAGGGCTGGCAGCCCCGTGGGGTGCCGGTGGCGAGGCCGGGGCTGCGGGGCCGGCTGCACGGGAGCCTCGCCCGGGTTCGGAGGCACCGGGAGCTCCGTCAGCGAGCCCGGCCCCGAGCGGACCGGGAGTCCGGGGACGGCCTCCTGCGGGCCCCGCAGTGAGCAGCTGATGGAGCTGGGGCGGGGAACAGCCGGCACCGAGCGCCCTCAGCCTCTGCTCCATCAGCCCCCGAGGAAGGAGCCTGTCCCTGCTCCGGCCA
Organism: Parus major; assembly: GCF_001522545.3. NCBI lineage: Eukaryota > Metazoa > Chordata > Aves > Passeriformes > Paridae > Parus > Parus major. The sequence goes on from NC_031782.1 coordinate 1,618,886, forward strand.
CCGCTGCTCGGCCCGGGTGACACAGCGCTGTGCTGGGCACTGAATCCAGCTCGGAGCTCAGCTCTGGAGCAGCAGGAACAGCCTCTGCTGCAGGGAATAACTGAGGGAGAGCCAGGGAGCGCGGGGAGACACTGCCTGCCTCAGCTCTGGCTTTCCGAGGTGGCGATGTTCCCCGAGGGGAGCGCAGAGCTGGGTTCTGGGCTCTCGTGTCCATCAGAAGGTCCTGGCCTGTGGGAAGGAGGCGGATGCTGAGCCGTGCACAGGAACAGTGGTTGCTGTAACCTTGGTGGGGACAAATGTGGAGTGGGAGTCTGGCAGGGCAGGACTTTCACCAGGAACACATCACAGAGAGGGCTGGCTCCTGCCATCCTCAGACCCCTGAGCCTTGGGACAGCGCTAAAGCCAGGATCAGGGCCTCTCTGCCATCGTGCCAGGCTTTGTACAGGGATGGTGTGGAGCGCTTGGCACCTCTGAGGCTCCTCCTGGACTTAGGCAGCACCTCAGCAGCAGAGCCACTGCTGAACATGCCCTCAGCACTCCTGTGTGTGTCCCGGGAGAAGCAGGGAACCAGCCTGTGCTGGATGAGGCACCGGGAAGCTGCCCAGCACCTGCCAGGGGAGCAGGGTGGGAGCAGCAGTGCCTGGGTCTGCCAGCAGCACGGCCAGACCTGGCAGCGAGAGGCATCCGATGGCCTCTGAGGAGCCAGAGCCACCAGCCAGGTACCTGGCCAGGAACATGAAGCACTTCCCAGGGGCTGCTTGGAAAAGAAAACAATCCTTTTTTGAATTGCTGCACACACAGAGATGCAGTGGCCCCTGGCAGCACAAGCCTTGGTTTTGCCAGGGCCCAGGAGCAGCCAGCTCCCGGCAGGTCTGCGGCTGTCACCAGGGCTGAGAGCAGCCCAGGCTCACTGAACTGCGATGGGAATAGCACAGAGCACAGCCCACAGCAGGACATCCCTTTCCCTGCTGCACACAGCCTTCGTGCACAGCACTGAGCTGGGACAGCTCCTGTGCCGTGTCCCCAGGACACGCTGGGGCTCTCCCTGTGAACACTCGCTGCTTCCAGCCCTCAAACCCCTCGCTGTCCCCAACTCAATCCCCGTCCCATGCCCTGGGAGCCAGCAGGGAGATCTCCCAGCCCTCTCACTCCCCTCTCCCTCTGCTCTGGGGGGCCTGGCTTTGAGTGAGGCACTACCAAGGGCTGCCATTAAACAAACACTATAATTAGAAACCAGGTTCCCTAAATGAAGTGAAAAATGTAACGTTAGCCTCTGTTTGTTCGCTGGATGCTGCGCTCTTGTTCCATGACCCAGAGGGGTCGTGCCCTGTGGTTTCTGAGAAGCCTTAATAAGGTAATGTTTAGGAGGTTACTATCTTTACAGCTCTTGTCCTATTACAACTCCATAAGAAAAACATTTGGGGCAAAGCAGGATTCCTTGGCGCGGGTTTGTTTTTGTTACTCCTTCACTAAGATGCTGCCCAGCCATCCTTCCTCACCACAGATTCAGTTTCAGTATCTCCACAAGTGACATTTTTTCCCACCTCCTGCCGACCTCCAGCCTCTGTGTCTGGGTGTAAGGGCAGGGCTCAAGGGGTAGTGACAGCTCTGTCCCAGGCAGCTGGGGAGGGGACACTGGCAGCACACGGGGTGATGCCACAGGGCAGGGATGGAAAGGGAGCCCCTGGGCTGCTCCCACCTTCCCAAGAGCCTGGGACGTGGTAAGAGAATCCGTTCTCCTACAAGCCCTGCTAACATCCAAACGCACCAAATTTAGAACCTTTTCATCTGTTGCCCGACATCAGAGGGGGCTGCTGGAGGGCAGGAGGGCATTTCTCAGCTGTATATTATTACAGCCCCTGCCTCCCTCACCCCCTTGCAGGGGCAGGACAGTGATTAATGGGTGACTTGGGCTGGAGCAGCTCTGAAGGTGACCTTCAGGACTGGCCAGTGCTGCCCTGTAAATCCCTGCTCTCCCTGGAGTGCAGCACACACAGGAGCAGGGAATGGGAAGCAGGGCAGGAGATTGTCTGCTCTGACTTCAAGCCAGCAGTTCCCGCCTGGTGATGATTCCCCAGCAGTTTGGGGGTCCCTGCATGGGATCCCTTGCTCAGGGATACGGAGAGAAGTTTGGCTTGATCACAACCCTCCAGGACAGGCGTCAGTGCCACTGCTGAGCTTTCCATTTGCCTCCGCCCTTCTCCTTGCCCTGGGAACTGGGAACTTGGACTCCTGCCCACAAGAATAAGCCACCAAAGCCCTTCATATAAGAGGTTTTCTCCTCACAGACCCAGAGGGCACTGCCATGTCCCTGGGAGCATCCTCCAGCCCCCTGGTCTTGCAGGGAAGGTGGTGGGGATGGCTCCAGGCTGAAGGACCAGCCCTTCCCACAGCCAGGAGCTGGGATGCAGAGGGCACCCTGGCAGGACTGTCTCACCTTTGCAACCCAGCACAAAACAAAGCTGCCTCTCCAAAGCACTCAGGGATTGGTGTCTGACTGCCTTAGGCTGCAGAGGGAAGGAAAACTGAATTATTTGGAAAGCCAGCATTGCCCACCCATGCTCTGTGCTGGTGGGCAGGGGGGCACAGCCAGGACAGGGCTGGAAAAAATCACGGGGCAAGCACAGGGAGGGAGCAGGATGAGGGGAGCCATGGCCAGGTAGTGTCTCAGTGGTCCCTGCAGCCTCCCAGCCTGGAGGAGACCGTGGCTCTGTCCCCTTCTGTCCTGTGGGGACCTGAGACTGCCCCGCACTGAGCTCCCAGAGGGGCTCGCTGGGACCGGGCCCCCCCAACCCTCCCCCAGCGCCACCATCGGGGACCGGGGCAGGGACGGAAGGAAGCGGCTGTTTCCAACCCGGGGAGCGGCCGAGCAGGCTTTTTCCATCAGGTGCTCTGTCTCCAGCAGCAGGAGGCAAAAAGAAAACAAAAGGCACGAGAGGAGCGGGACGGGAGGAACCTGCGCGTCTGGATCGTGTAAAGCAGCGACGTGCTGTAAACGCCGGCCGGGTGATGGATGTGCCGGAGGGGCCGCGCAGGATGTGCCGGACGAGCATCTTCCAGCAGCCGCTGGCCCGGTGCCTCCGGTCCCCCCGGAGCCTCCCGTCCGGGGTGCTGCTGTCCCCGGGGAGAGCCCGGCTCAGCTCTGCCTCCCGACTCCCAAATCTGGCTGCTACGGGATCCAAAGGGCGTGATTTACAGCCGAGCATCGCCCAGCTCCCCGCCCGGAGAGGCAGAAAGGCGGCCGGGAGAGCTGGATTAGGGCTGTATAAATAATATTGTGCAGGGATGCAGAACCCTCGGGCTGCCAGCGAGGGTACCCCTCCTGCCCGCGGCACCCTGGCACCACGGTGGGGCAATGCCCCTTCCCTCCCTCGGGAAAACCTGTCCTGCCACGATACGGGGTTTTTGGGACTATGGGGCACAGAAGAGGATGGGTCCTCGTCCTACAGCAGCTGCTGGAGGGAGAGCACCCATCCCACTCGATGCCAGCAACAAATTCCTGGCTGCCCTGTCCAGCCGTGCCGTGTCTCTGTGTTTATGCAATGGCAGGAGCCGGCAGAATTAAGCACTTTTTGTTTTTCCCTTTTTTGAGAACGGAGAGTTTTAATTCCCACCAAACAATGTTCTTTTTCCAGCAAGCTTAAAATAAGCCTTTTTGGCTTGGGCGTCTCTGGAGCCGTTGTGCAAATAAGGATGTGAGCTCCGTGCTCTGGCTGGGCCAGCACCACCTGCCAGGGGGGTTTTGGGGGGCCATGGGAGGCCCCCAGGCCTGACCCTCCTCCCACGGCAGCACAGGGCTGGATCTGGCCAGGACAGCTCGCTGCAGCTTTCCTTTGATGAGTGGAAAATGTTGCTCACACAGAGATAGGGATGAGGCCGTGCTGGAGCCTCCTGCCAGACCTGCCTGTCTGGCCCTGGGGTGGGTGTGTGTTCAGGTGTGCTGGGGCCTCACAAACCCCACCAGGAGCTGGGTTCTGGAGCAGCCTGGGGCCTGGAGAAGTGACCATGCCCTGCAGGGTGGCACCAACAGCGCCCATTGCCCACGGCAGCTGGAGGGAACTGCAGACCCCACACCAGCAGCTCCCACCCCTACAGGAACATTTCTGCTTGTGAGAAACTGCACAAAGCTATTTTCTGCCAGCGTGGAACTGTGGCCTGACTTGCCCCCAATCCCTTACCTGCAGTCCCCAGGGTGTGCTGTGGCACAGGATCCCTGCCCAGCACATCCCTGCTGCCAAGCACGGCACAACACGGCTGCCCTGCATCTCTTGGGCTGGGGTGGGTTCCATGAGGGTTTTCTGGCAAATAAGCACCTGGGTTTACTCAGGCCAGGTGGAGTTTATCTTCACAGCCTCTCCTGCCCCATTTGGATCCTTGTTCCACATCTTCAGGCCCTGCCCTCCACCCAAATTTGCTATGGCAGTGTGGCAAAGTGGTGACGGCAGCAGAGATGAGCAGGTACAGAACTTGAGAGCACCTCTCCTCTCCTGGTAACCCCAGGAGAGCCCTGGGGGGATTTCCAGCACTCCAACCCCAGCACATCCTGCTCCCTTCAGGCATGGCCCTGCAGCCAGGATGGGCACAGGGAGCCTTCCAGCCCTCCCATCCCAGCCTGGAGGCAGAGCTGGCCGTGACCCAGCCTCCCCATCCCATCCCAGCCCCTTCCCTCGGGCAAGACCGGTGGGGAAAAAACCTCCCTCCCCTGCCTCCCCCAGCTTATCAAATTTGGCCATGTCTGGAAAGGCCTGGTTTCCTTTTCACCAAAAAAGATCAAAACTGGGTAATTGGCTGCCGGCACAGATGCCTCTGCGCCTCTCTCATGTGTAAACAGCATTGCCGAGCGCTGACACAACGCAGGCGGCCGCGGCACACGCAGGCGCCCCGGGGCTGCCACCGGCCCTTCTGGGGGTGCCACAACAGGGGGAGAAGTCATTGACTGCAGGCAGAGTTGGCTCTGCACCCCAAAAAATGCTGGTGGCCAAAGGGCGGGTGCTGCTGCCCACCTGAAGCACTGGCAGGTGTTTGCAGGGCTCCTCTGGCAGGTCCTGAGGTGACGAACGGGACACTCTGTGCTCACATCTCAGCCAAGGGGACAGCAAAGCCTCTGAAACGCTGTGCTGGGGGTGTTAATGTGGGTGGATGCACGGCTCCTGCATCCCAGGGCTGGCAGGAGGAGGGGGACAGCGTGACTTGGGGGTGCAGAGACCTTTACCCTATTTATGGGGTTTTCTAGAGGCACAGTTCATGGACTGGGAAAAGGAGGCGGAAATTTCCCTCTGCCCTACAAAGCTCAAGGGCCTTCAAATCCCTGGGGACTCACAGTGAGGCGGGAGGAGGAGGGAAACAACATCCAGCGCTACCACCAAAGGAGCAGGACAGTCTGCTGGCCGGGAGCGTGGGGAACAGCGCCGGGATCGGCCTAGGCTGGGCTGGAGGGGAGGAGAGAGGGATGGAGGGAGGGATGGAGGGGCGGAGGGATGCGGGAAGGGATGCAGGGAGGGACAGAGAGGAGGAGGGATGCAGACGGGAAGGATGGAGGGCTGGGAGCGGTTGGGTGGCGGACAGCACCATCGCGTGGCACTTGACCGCAGGGACAGCAACGCCAGCCCCTGTCCCCTGGAAGGGGAATTACAGCCAGCATCCCCCTGCCTCAGTTTCCCCCACCGCAGCACCCTGCACCGCGGTACTCGGCCCCGGAAAGCCAGGGCAGCAGCCCCAGGGCCAGCTGTGGGCACAGCTGTGTGTCCCCATGGCAGGAGCTGGAGGACAGCAGAAGGGGAAGGGATTGGGGACAGACAGATCAGGGATGCCGGGGATGGGTGATCTCACTGCTGGGCAGAAGGGTTTGGGGGCTCCTGGGACCAGCAGAGCTGCTGCTGGTGGCACACAGATGACAGCGGGCCCTCAGCCCCGGGTTACCTGCTCACCTTGCTGCCAGCACGGGACACAGCCACTCCCACTCCTCCTGCGAGCCCTTGCTCTGCCAGCCGTGTCCCTCCGGCCCTGTCAGGGCTGTGACCCCGCTGCTGACACCAACAGAGCCCAAACCCCCTCTGCAGATCGTGTTATTGCCAAGAGAGCCCCTCAGGGCTGCCTGCTCCACAGGGGACCCGCCACTGACCACAGTCGCCACCGCCAGCAGAGCCAGCGCCTGGGGCGGCGACGGGTGGCCGAGTCCCAGACCACGCTGGCCCCCTGCCCTGTCTGCTCCGAGGCTCCCTGGCACCTTGGGGACCGGACACACCTCTGGCAGGGCACAGCCGGGGGCTGGGGCTTTCCCTTTTTAGCTGCCCGGCTTGCAGGGACCGGCCACACTGCAGGACAGCGGCCGGCAGCCCTCCGCGGCCATGGAGCGGGCTCCAAACCTGGTAAGGTGCCTCCCCGGCAGCTCAGGGCTTGCTCCTCGTTTTCCTTCTCTAATAGAATGATTTGCATGCTTGTTTACCTGGGGTTGTTTGCTTTGGAGGTGCCCGCTGTGGCCTGCCAGGGTTCCCACACCAGGCAGGGTGAGGATGCAGCAGCCTGGGAGAGCAAAGCCACGCCAGCCCGGCCGGACAGTCCGGCACCGAACGGGGACAACAGCCCTGGCCGAGAGCTCCCTGCCCCAGGGCACTGCACACCCACGGGCAGGGTCTGGGGCTGCCTGGGTCACTGCAGGGACACCAAGAGCAGGGAGCAGGACTACAGAAAGCAACTTTGTTCCCTGCCTGCCGGGGGGCAGCACACGGCTGCTCCGCCCGGCGAGGCCGGAGGGAGAAGGGAAGGAAAAAAGCATCTTTTCTCTCTCACCGTCCTTAGAGCACAGAGGGAGGGAGAGGAGGGTTTGGATAAAGATCCCATTCTTGACTGTCTCATCTGTGTAAGGCTCCTTTTAAAGCAGAGGCCGCCCAGGTATGGCCTGAGCTGGGTCCCTCCCAGCACGTAACTGCCTCAGGGTGGGCACAGAGGGCACTGGGCACAGCTCAGGCAGGGTAGCACAAATTGCCAGCTGTGAGCAGGGTGAGGGGCAGCCACACACATCAGCTCATCACGACCCTGTGCCCACCATCCCTGCAAACTGCCCTCAGGTGTTTCTCACCTGCAGGCCAGCACTTTGGGCGTTGAATGTGCCACCTCAAAGTCAATGTGGTCCTGCCATCGCCTGGGGACCACTGGGAGGAGGGAGAGGGAGAGCTCCCTTTCTGTGCCAGTCCTGCAGCCCAAGCAGCCACTCACCATCCTCCTTCTTCCTCAGCTTCTGCTCTGCATCTTCACCTTCGCCATGGTGCCGGTTCCTGAAGCCAAGGACCAGAGCAAGGCAGCCAAGGGCAGGAAAAGGGGCCTGGCACGGCCACCAACAGCCCCCCCTGCCCTGGCCTGGGCCCCAGATGACCCCTACACCAGCATGGCAGAGTACGAGCACAGCATCCAGGACATGGTGCGCCAGCTGAGGAACGGCTCCGAGCCGGGGGACACCAAGTGCCAGGTGAACCTGAGGCTCTGGAGGTCCAACCGGAGGAGCCTGTCCCCCTGGGCCTACAGGTGAGCTTGGGAGGGGCCTCGGGGACAGGCAAGGTGGCCCTGTGCCAGCACAGGGGCTGTGGCAGGATGTGATGCCAAATCCATCTCACCTCGGCCACCCACCTCCCCCATCACCATCTCTCCAGCCTTGTCCTGCTTTCCTTGTCCTCCAGGATAAACCACGATGCCACACGGATCCCAGCAGACATCCCCGAGGCCCGGTGCCTCTGCACTGGCTGCATCAACCCCTTCACCATGCAGGAGGACCGCACCATGGCCAGCATTCCCATCTACAGCCGGCTGCCCGTGCGCCGCCTGCTCTGCCCGGGCCCGGCCGAGGCGGGGCACAGGCCCTCGGGCAAGAAGAAGTGTCACAAGAAGTACCAGATGGTGATGGAGACCATCGCTGTGGGCTGCACCTGCATCTTCTGAGGCTGCAAAGCTACCCCCTGCAGCTCCCTGTGGGCATCTAACCAGCTTGCTCTTGCTTAGCCCTTTGGGAGAGGCCACCTGGCTGGGCATCAGGGTCAGGGGAGGTTCCTGTGCAAGAGCTCCTCAAAATCCTCCTGCAGATTCCGTCACACTCAGCCCCAGCAGCTGCTTTGGGGACATCCAGTGCAGAGGCAGCCCCAGTCCCTGACACCGACTGCCCCAGCCTCCAGCGCTGCTCATGGGCCCTCTGGCTGGGCAGGATCAGGATAAGGATCAGGATCAGGATCAGGATCAGGATCAGGATCAGGACCAGGACCAGGACCAGGACCAGGATCAGGACCAGGATCAGGATCAGGATCAGGATCAGGATCAGGATCAGGATCAGGACCAGGATCAGAATCAGGACCAGGGTCAGGATCAGAATCAGGACCAGGGTCAGGATCAGGCCTCCTCTCTTCCCGAAGTCCCCACTCCCCTTTGTTGGCTCCATCGCAGCAACAGCTCCAGCAGCACCCAGTCCTCCCATCCTTCCCAGCCCTCCCATCCTTCCCAGCCCTCCCATCCTTCCCAGTCCTCCCCCAAGTTCCTCTGTGCCAGGCTGGGCAGTCCAAGGAGCGGGTGAGCTGCTGGTGGTTTGGGCAGCTTCTGAGGTCTCAATAAAGCGCATCACTGTCCCTGGTCTGAGCTGCGCCTGCCTCAGTCCCTCCCGCTGCCCCTCTGCCCTGCCCAGCTTCTCCCACTGAGGCTCTTCTGCCCCCCAAACACAAGTCTGGACACCCCCAGGAACACAGAGCACCTGGCAGGACCTGTGACAGCCCTCTCTGCATCCCTGGGGCACAGGAGCAGGGATGGTAGCCTGGGTAAGGCTCCAGGCACGGGAGAGGCCGTGGGATCTCCAGCCCTAGCTGTGAGTTTCCCAAGGGCAAAGCCAGGAAGGCAGGACAGACTGGTGGGAGCTGAGAAGCTCAAGGGGGACCCATTGCTGCCAGTGCCAGCCATCCTCACCCCTGAAAGCCCCTCAAGATCCCTCCCAAATACCTTTTTTCAGGAGGAAGGCACAGGCTCCTTTCCAGTAGAGCCTGAGGTGAGGGAACAGGGAAACTGAGGCACACGGCACAGACACAGCAACACTGGGCAGGAACTGTATTCCTGAAGGCCTTCAAGTCACCGGGACACAGCCTGTCCCTTGTCCCCCAGCCCCCCCTGGCCTCCCCAAGGCAATAAATACTCCCCAGGCTACCACACGCCAAAGCTCCTGGCCCACCACCCCTCACGGGCGTCACAGCTCCGTCTTCACCTTGTGCATCAAGTCCTTCTGGTCGATCTTCTCCAGGTCCTGATGCCAGCGGTTGTAGGCCAGCAGGGCCACGTTTTTGGCAGCCACCGCTATCATCTCCATGGAGCTGGCCACCCACTCCACGCCGCTGAGGTAGAAGAGGTTCTCGTGGAGCACGATGGGCGGCAGGGCCTTGGCGGCGTCGTAGCGGGGGTACGCCGGCCACTCTGTCACCTGCACCGAGTAGTAGGACCTGAAGAGGGTCTTCAGCTGCTGCTTGTCCAGCGGCTGCTGGGACAGGACGCGCCACACCGCCGCCTCCTGGGGCTGCTTGCGCCGGAACGCCGCCGAGATGTTGACGGGGCAGATGTTGTCCATGGCGTGGAAGAACAGGTCGGGGGTGTCGGTGGTGAGGATGCTGGTGAAAGGGAACAGCTTGGGGTCGGGGAAGCCGAAGTAGGAGGAGTTGAGGTAGCCGTGCACCACGGAGGTGACCGAGGGCTGGAAGGCTCCGGGGAAGTCGGCGATGGGAGGGTCGAAGTTCTCGAAGGTGAAGTTGCTCCTGCTGGGATGCAGCGGAGTCGTCACCACCACCATATCGTAGAAAGCCGAGCCTTGGCCTTCGGTGCTCTCGTAGTGGACCTGGTACAGGGCTCTCCCCTCTGAAAAGAGACAGGGGACAGTCAGGAGCAGCCCTGAGCCTCATTTTTCCAACCTGACCTCCATCCCTTGGTTTTCCAGCACACACCAGCGCTGGACCACAGCACCTGCTGGGTATGGATGAGCTGCTGATGCCTTAGGGTGGCAGAAAGGCTTCACTAAAACTCTGGGAGAATGTTTCCAGAGAAGATGAACCCAGCGGGGCCAAAGAGGACTGTGGGAACACAGCCCACAGCCCAGGCCCCAGGTATTCTCCTGCTGAGGTGGAAGGGGGAGTGAGCCTGTGACAAGGATGGTGTCACAGGAGATCCTGATGGACCTCAGGAGGGAGGGAGGGCAAGCTCAGGGCTGAAGTTGGTGCAGCAGGGTCCCCATCGGATCCAAGGGAGAAGGACAGACCCTCAGGCCCTCTCCCAAATGCCTCACTGGGGTCAGGATGCCCTCCAGCCACAGCATTCCCATGCTGCCACCACCACCCTGGTGCACCCAGAGCCACACCCGTGCCAGGCTCACCCGAGCTGTGCAGGGAGATGCCTGTCACCCTGGCTGAGATGACATTGGCTTTGGTCAGCTTCAGCAGACCCGAACACACCAGCTTATTCCCTCCTTCCACCGCCCAGGTGCTGCCCTGGGCTCCTGCCAGCGACATGGCCCCTGCAGAGAGGAAGACGAGGGTGGCTCCACAGCCTGGCCGCAGAGGGGACACTGAGGAGTGTCACACAGCGAGAGGAGGTGGCTTCACCTGCGAAGGCGGGCACCAGCACGGACTGGCCGTAGCTGGAGCGCAGCACGGCGGCGATGACGTCGTCCACGAAGCGCTGGGTGACACCAACCTCCAGCAGGGACTCGGCCACCGAGCGCTGGGTCATGTTCACGAAGGCCTCACCCCCCAGAGAGCGCAGCAGCTCCTCCAGGCTGGAGAAGGCGTAGCCGTGCGCTTGGTACTTGTAGATCCTGGAGGGGACAGGAGCAGGGGACAGCCGGTGACGCCCCGGTGCCAGGGAAACCCCCCCCAGCCCCTCGGGCTCTCCTACCTCATGAACTTCTCCATCACCTCCTCCACCCACATCTGCAGGCGCAGGAAGCTGATGCCGTAGTGCCACCAGAGCCGGAAGAGGTTGAGCAGGTACCAGTCGGTCTCCTCCAGGACGAAGTGCTCCCCGCTGAAGATGGCGCTTTTCCCGGCCACCTCGCGCCGGTGCTTGAGGCCTGCGGGAGCAGAGGGAGCGCGTGGCTGCCCCTCCCTGGGGCTGGCTGGCTCCTGGGAAAGGCCAGCACTCCACACGTCCCAGCAGGGATATGGGCAGAGATGCTCTTGGAGGAGCATCAGGAATGAGAGACCCCAAGGCACGGGTTCCCAGTCACATCATGTGGGGTATCTCACGGAGCTGCTGCTGCCTACTGGGACACACTGGTAGGAGCTTGTGAACAACCCCCCAGCACCAATTCCACCAGGACCCCCTGATGGTAACCACCCCATCCCTTTCTCTCTGAAGGGCACAACCGGGCAGGGGTGCACGGACAGCACGGGGATCACCACATGCCAGGGGTGCCAAGGGGGACTGGCAGAAACCCTCCCCACTACCCCCAGCGCACAGCCCGGGGGTGTCCCAGCCTCCCAGCTCAGCGAGGGATGCCCATTCTCACCCAGGATCTTGACGAAGTCCTGCATGTGGAGGCTGAGGGCGTGGATGGAGGCTCCGCGGCTCTCATACTGCTGCTTGTTGACGGTGACGGTGGCCAGGCGCCCACCCACGCCCGCCGCCTCGTACACGTCCAGCTGCACCTGCGGCCCGAAGTGCTGCTGCAGGAAATACGCGGTGGCCGAGCCCCCCAGCCCGGCGCCCACCACGGCTGCGGGCGAGAGCGGCGAGAGGCCGGGTCAGCAGCGCCCCGAGGCCGCGGTGGGGCCAGCGGGGATGGGGATGCAGGGATGCGGAACGCCGTGTGCCGGCCCCGGCGGGGCGGGGAGGCGGCCCGGTGCTGCCGGCCC
>NC_031782.1:1631113-1644131 GCF_001522545.3 Parus major
CCCCTGCCCTCCGCTCCTCACACATCCCACACAGCCGGGGCACAGCCCGGAGCGGCTCCGGCCGCACCGCGCTCCTGCTGCCCGAGCACGTTTCCATGTGGGCACACGGGGGATGCTCGCAGAGCTCGGCCCCCGGCCCAGGGGAGCGGGCTGGCTCCTGCCTGCTTCATGCAAGGGTGTTTCAAGCTTTCCCTCGGAGTTTGAGCCCCGGGCAAAAGAAGGTGCCTGACAGCGAGAGGTTTGTGCCAAGGGCATCCCACGGGAGCTCGCTGCCGCTCGGATTACAAAGGATAGCAAAAGGCTGAGCAAAAAAACCCGAACAGGTTGGACGTGTAATTACAGACCCAGGGCCTGCTCCAGTCCAGGGCTGGCTCTTTACCAAAGGACCGAATTTTGAGAATCCATCACTTGAATTTTGTCTCCGTGAAACACAACACAAGCACAGGCCCCTTCCTTTCCCCAGCCGGGAGCCACTTCAGACTTCCTGCACGTACAAGCCTGAACCTCAAGTGTGAATATTTGGGGTGGGCACAGACAAAAATTAACCCTTGCTCAGCTCCCCCTCACAAGGGGCAGAATCCCACCGGGATGTGGAGACGACGATCCCAAGCAGCTCAAAACACAGCACACAAATATCTTTGCGGCACGTCTCGGGTTTTAACAAGCTCTTATTTAACCAGCCTGATTTCCTCAGGGCTGTGGGCGACAAGAAATCTGCTGTGCACGCAGCAGGGCTCCCAGGCAGGTCAGCACTGCTCCCAATCCCCACCCTGCTCGCAGAAACTCTGGAATATCATGCCATAAGCAAAATGCTCTGCCCCAATCTCCGAGCCTTTTCTGCATGTGGTGGTTTGAGAGCTCCAAACTCTCACTGTTGCTGCGGAGAAAAACCAGCAGAGCCAGAAATTGGCTAATGCAGCAGCAGGATTTCCTGCGCTGGGTGGTTACACCAAACAATGCTCGTGCATTTTAGCAGGATGAGGAAAAGTCATAATGGTTCATCACCCCTGCATCGCGGCTGGCTTTGCTGGCGCATCTTCAGCACGGAAATATTGATCTCACCCCCATAAAGGCTATTTGTAAATGGTCTTTTGCAAATGCTTTTGACTGCAGGGAGAAGTGCCCGGGGGCATCCAGAGCTCTGGGAGAACAAGGCCCTCCCACAGGGCACCAAGCAGGAATGGAGGCCCAGAATGAAATCCGATACAAACACACACCCTTGCACAGAAAGCCTCGTCTTTTCCCCCTACAAATCCCTAAAATCGCAGCCTGCCTGTGGGTACCACAGTGTGAATGCACCCTGTGAATGAAGCCACCCTTGTGCCTGCACACAGGGGCACACAGCCAGCAGAGCCGAGCAAAGACAAGCCCAGATACCCCGATTTCAGCTGTTTCTGCTGAACCAACCACCACCAGAGGCTGGCAGAAACCATTTCTCTGCACAGTCATCCAGGAACAGACACAGCAGAAGGTGTGGAAACGGCAAGGACTGACACACCTGGGCAGGTTATCACTGCAGGAACCACTGACACCAACACCCTTTGTGTGCATTTCTGGGAATCCTCCTAAAACATTGTTAATAAAATGTTCAGCCAAATGCTGCTGCGGCCTTTTCACAGACAACGAGATCAGGAACAGCAAGAAACCTTCCAGTGTGCAGTCCCAGCTGGTTGGAGTTGGAATGAGCAGCAGATTGGGGCAGGGAAAAAGGCAAGAGGAGTCACTGCAATTCTTCTGTTTTATTAGCAAATGGACAGGATCTGGACATCTAAAGGAAATCTGCCCTTTCCAGCATCAACTCAAATGTTGTTGTCAATTCCTTGCACTGCTCCCACACATCTCTGTTTTTCATACAGCCAGAACCTTTGGGTAAACAAAGAGCACAGAAACACACAAAAAATACAATATATACACATTTTCCCTCCACCTAAATGGTCTCAGATTTTTGGAGATTAGCAACACTTTGTTCGTTTGACTTTGCAAGTATTATCAAAACACCTCAAGTTTTAAAATAAAAAAAACTACAATATTCACAATATAAAACTTAAATACTTTTTTTTTTTTTTTAATTAAGGGACTGCTAAGAGCTATTGAGTGATCACAGCTCTTCCAGCAGAAGCTCTGCTGATGAAGCACTGGGAAATTAAGGTTCACAAAGCAACATCCATTGCCATGTTTCCATCCAACAATTTCATTCTGCACTGCTCCTGGTCAGAGCTCAGATCTTGCCATGCTCATGAGAGTGCCACTGGAGACTTGTTCAGGTGTGGAAATGACTAAAAGGTACCTGACACTTCCTCTCCTCTCTATTCCTGCCCTGTTAATGTGTTTCTGTTTTATGAAACAGGCACTGGATAAAGTGACTGCAGAGGAGCAGCTCATGGGTCACTGCCCTCCCTGCAGGAGTTACAGAACAGGGTAGAAAAGGCAGCAAGAACCAAGGAGAAATTCAATCCACCCTTCCACAAGCTCATCCAGGACCAAAAAACCCCCATCATTAAGTGTGCTTGAAGGGCAAGAGAATCAAATTTTACCTGGGAAATCCGGATTCTGTGATGGAATCCAGGATCGGACATTTCATTCTCACTTCACCTTTCAAAGGAAGCAGGAACTGGGCCAAACAACAGCTACAGGATTTATCTCTTTGGTAACATCTGTGAAAGAGTCTCTCAGCACTGGCTCCATTTCACAGGAATCATAAAAGCTGATAGGATCCTGCAGAAGTTTTGTGGGTTTCACTGGGAGAAGAACTCGCCCCACATTAAAAAGGGGCTCTGTGAGGGTGGGAAGGGCTGCACAGGACCTGGATCCCTCAGATTCCTGCTGCAGCCACACTGCAGTGCCTCTGTGAAAGCAGACCCCAGACAGACAAGCTGAATAAATCATCTCCCAGTACAGACAGAAGGTCTGGAGTGCATTTTAGGGTATTTCCTTAAGGCAGAAGTGGGTGAGTACTGGCTGAGGAGACAGGCAGAGTTGGCAAACCCAAGTTGCTCTGAGTGGCTGTAACATTTTTTTCACAGTCCAGTGGCTCCACGGGTGAGTTTAAAGAGGATTTGGATCCCATCACTCCTGGTCACTCCCAGCTGCAGCCTCTCTGTGACACAAAACTGTTGTGTAAAATGCCTGTGCTTCTGTTTGGCTCTTTACAACTAAAGTTTCATTTTCACAGTTGGTTTCCAGCTCTCCCCTCATACCGCAAGACTCAGCTGATACAGCAGGGGCTGAAGAGGCAGCAGAGACCCCACTGTTCCTTGCAGCTGAGGACATGGGTTCCTCACTTTTGAGGAAGAACAGCCAGATTTGTAGTGCCACATTTCACATTTTACTCGTTCTTCTCTGGAGAAACAGCGTACCCTGGTGACCTGCTCAGCACAAGAATGAACAGGAAGTCCTATTTATCTCTGAAACTTCCAAAAACATGAAAATAGTACCAGACACTGAGCAAGAGGTTTGTTCATGAGCTAAAGCTGCCAGAAGTGTTGTTTCAGGGCTGAAATCTCCAGCACCTCCCTCAGAATTTACTGCACAGAGGCAGAAACCCACACTCCAGAAAGGATCCACTACAGACTCACACCACAGCTGCCACTAAAAAAAGTTGCATGAAACAGGTTAGAAATGTGCAGATTCCTTAAATTTTTAGGATGCCAACCCAACTGCACACAGTCCCCAGGTGAAAGACTGTCAATTCAAAGGCTGTGACAATTTTGAAGTCCACCACAAAAGGGTTTTTCAGCTGAAGCATGCAAAGGAATGGGAGAAGAATAAATTTTCTTCCAAACCAGGGGTGGCATCCAATCTAAGTAAAGCATTTTTGGAAGTGCATTTGTCAGGTTATGGAACCAATTCCAGAGAGTAAAAAGGAAGGAATGAACAGATCAGTAAGAAACAACCTGGAAACCAACCCTTCCTGGTTTTGTGGCTTATCTGCTCTTCTGTCATTTGACTGCTTGCTGCTCTGCAAAGGGTTAAATTCTGATCCTCTTCAGTGACTGCATCCTTTCAGCTGAGAAAAATGAACTCCCAGGCAATAGGGCCAGTGGGAAATACATATGTGCTGTGACAACAACATGCCTCCAACCAGGAGGACAGCTCGAGGTCAGCTTTCACTTCCTCAGCCTTCTGCTTCTCTGGCTTTCTTGTCACTGCTGCTAAAATTGGCACAAGGGCACTTGAGACTTTGGAGCAGAGATTTTTCTCCTTGTGTCAAAACCCAAAAGGTTTAATATTTACCAGGATCATTGAAAGTAGGATCAGAATGTGGATTGGAAGTTGGTGTAATCTGAGGATCTCTACTGGAGAGCTGAGAAAATAGAACAGTCCAGATTTCCTGCTTAAGGGCACAGCTCCATTTTGCCAGCAGCTGCAACAAAGAGCACATAGTTTATCATGCTTGAAAGCTGCACAAATACCCACCAGGGAAGAGAAATTACTCTCCTCTAAAACATACATTTGGGTTGGAGATTAAGAGATGTGAGGACAGTTTTCTGGCTCCACCACAAATCACCATTCCCTGTTTTACCTTTGGGAACAAAGAGTCAAGCTGTAATTTTACCTGGAGAAGGAATATTAACATTAGTATGACCTAACAACTGAATTCTTTTTAAACCCTGATCTCTATTCAACTCTAGTATGACAGAGATTCCATGAATTCCAGATTGTTTTCCTGAAGCAATGTAAGAAAAAGCTGCCCCTAAATGTCATTTCAAGTGATCATCTTCGCCCCATCTGAGGTGTCTGGGGACAAGGGAAGACATCAAATCCAGGTGATAATAATACTCATCCCTCTGGACTTTTCCCAGTGCTTTGCACGTGAAAAGCCTCACCACATCCCTGTGAGGTAGGTCAGTATTATTACAGTCCCTTAATACAGCTGTGGAAAGTGAGGCAGAGAAGTTCCTTTCCTGGAGGCCACTGCAGGAGTCTCCCTCAGAGATGCAACAGGGAGACAAGAAGAGAATTTCAATTTCCCCTTCTCTCCATATCTCCTCTCTTCCCCATACAAACCTTCATGGAGAAAAAAAGCAGAGAAAGAGGCTACAGCGCCACAAATTTCTGACAAACAGCAAGACTCCTACTACTACTGACGGACTCCAAGGATTATTAAATACACAAGTACCTCAGGACGAACGGCGCCGACGCGACCCCGAAGCCATCACACGACACAAACCCAGCTCAATAAATAAGTAAATACAAGCAGCTGTGACTGTCCCCAGCTCAGGAAGGTGCCAGGTGGGGCAGCTGGAGCCATGTCACTCCTGTGCCTCCACGGCCACGCCGACCAGCGCGTGCCTGATGGTGCGGCCGTGCAGTTTGTAGCCGTCCTGCGTGACCAGCGCCACCGTGCCCGGCTGCATGCCCTCGGCTGGCACGTGGCAGATGATCTCGTGGTCGTAGGGGTCGTACCTGCCACCCACAGGGTTCATCTTCTGCAGGCCGTGCTTGGCAAAGACGCTCTGCAGCTTGGCCTCGATGAGAGAGAGGCCCTCGTAGATCTTCTTCAGGGTGGGGTTGGGATCGCTGGGCCCCGCCTGGCCGGCAGCGCTCTCGGCTGTCTTCTCCAGGATGTCTGCCACCTCCACCAGGTCCCTGCAGAAACTCTGGATCCCTGCAGGAAGGAAATGAAGGACAGCTTACAGAACATCCAGTACCAAGGACAGACAAAGTCACAGTGGTTTGAAGGCACCTTTAAAGCCGCTCATTGATTTGAAGTTAATTTAGTCAGAGCAGGCAGTGCCTTCTGATTCCTGGAACCAAAGCTTCAGCATTGAGAGTAATCTAAAAACTCCTCAAACCAAGTGATATGCAGGAAATGCACATCCATACCACAAACATATACATATTTGGTATTCCTGACGAAGCAGAGCATTAATATCTCACTCCAAGCAGTTTTTTGCAACTCAGATTTGATTTAGGACTCTGCTCCAGACACAATTTTGTCACACAAATGCCCATTCCACGGGGAACGAACACAATGAAGGGAAGCAAAAACAATGCATGGCTATTCAAAAGTACAAAGTCCCCAATTTATTCATAACTTAAAACTATTGTGGAAGAACTGGACCAAAATGGTTCTTGGGTTGGTCATGAAAAGCCAGGCAGGTTTTGTCATTAGAAAAACAGGGTTAGACTGGCTGCATTTCCAACAGTGATTTCTTGCACAGTGCAGAAATTCCAGGAAAAGCTGCCTCCCTCAGTTACATAAATGTCATAACTCTCTGACTGGGATGACACATTAGGGAAACAGAGAAAATGAGGCAATAGTCAGGTGCTGTCTGCAGCTGTACATGTGAACAGGCACTGAACAAAGGGAGAGGAAGGAGATGCAGCAGAGGAGCAGACAGAATCCCAGCACTTACCACTCATTTCACGGAATCAGAGTCATTTAGGCTGCTCAAAACCTTCAAGATCATCAAGTCAGCACTGCCAAGGCCACCACTAAACATGTCACTGAGTCTTTGCAACACCTCCAGGGATGGTGTCCCCACCTCTTCCCTGGGCAGCCTGTGCCAGTGCTTGGCAACACTCTCAGTGAAGAAATTTCTCCTGAAATCCAATCTAAACCTCCCCTAGCACAACTTGAGGCTGTTTCCTCTTGTCTTACCTCTCATCAATTGAGAAAAGAGATTAACCCCACCTTGCTGTGACTTCCTTTCAGATTTTCCTCTTACCTCCAAGTCTCACTCAGTGAGCAATTTCTAATAAAGAATGTATTTTTTCTTCATGCTACATATAAAATCCCAAGAGCTCCAAAAACCCTCTCAAAATCAATCATCCTGTTGTTGATTATCCCCAAACTCAGCAGCCATTTTATAGCACCATGGGTGGAAGGTAAGAAAATAACAGCAGCTCTAATTTTGAGGCTGCTAGAATTAACTAACAATAAACCTCTTGAGATTCATGCATTATGGAGAAAAACAGATTTTCATTCTCAGAGACGGTTCTGGCACAGTGCAATGCCTGAACAGCACTTTCTTCCCCCTTCACCTGCTTCTGCTGCCAAAGCTACAAATCCAGCTCCTTTCACTGATGCTAAAATATTTCTTCTAGAGGTTTTAAACATCTAATCTAGAGACTGGCAACTACTGCCCCAGGCTGCATCTCCCTCCAACGAACTGAAGCAGAGGAGGCTGTTAATATAGTAAAGGAGATCACAACCTGATGACACAGCTGAGTGTGAAATGCACCCTGCCAGAGCCAATCCTCAGCACACAGCAGAGCCTGCATTTTCAACCAAGTCAGCAGAACTAGACTCAGCCTCACTGGAAGTATTAAAAAAAAAATAAAAAATAGTCACAATTCTGTGATTCTGTGGGTAAACTCAATAGGACAGGACACAGCTGGACACAAGAGAAAAAACAGTGATTAAACCCAGGTATCAGGAGTCCAGGCCAAACATCACAGCAGGCTTTAAAATAAACGAGGGAGGGCAGGACAGGGGGACAGAAAAGCTGCTGATCAGCACTTTCTGCTCAGGCAGGCAGGCCAGTGAGTAAACAGCTCTTACCAAAGAGTTTGGCATCTTCCACAAACTTCTGCGTTCTCCTCCGGACGTTCTCGGAATCTGCCAAAGCTTTTCGGTATCGCTCCTGTAACCACAGAGGGCACACATCAAACCAGGAGGAAAAACCCCTTTCCTGACACTGGAAACCCCTCAGAAATGCTTTAAAAAAGAGAAGGTGGTGCTGGGCTCCTACATTTTCATACAAAGCCAAGTCCTTCTACTGATTAACCAAAAACTGCAACTCCCTCAGAAGACCCAAGGAAGGCCAAAAATATTCTGGGCACTGAATGACTGAATTCAGCTGAACAGCCACTGTCAGGCTGCTGCTGAGATCCTCTTTTCTCCAGCAGGCAGCTCTGTGACAGCTGATTTCTCACTTGGTGCAGGATTCTCAGGGTGATTATCTCCAGAGCAGCCCAGTGCTGTGGTATTTAATCCCCTACCTCAGTCACGTGTGTTCTTCCACACAGAACCCGATTTCCACCACACATGGGCACTTAAAAGGACTTCCCTTCTTGCATAATCTGGATCCAGTGTGACATAAAGCTATTAAAGGTCCAAAGGAGGGGCATGAGGATGGTGAGAGACCTGGAGGGGCCATGGAGGAGCAGCTGAGGGTGCTGGGATTGTTCAGCTGGAGGAGGCCAAGGGGAGACTCTTTGGGCTCTGCAGCTGCTCATGAGGGGCAGCTCTGCCCTCTGCTCTGTGACAGGGACAGCAGCCAGGGAAGGGCTGGAGCTGGGCCAGGGGAGGTTTGGGTTGGGTATCACGAAAGGTTCTTCCCCCAGAGGGTGCTGGCACTGCCCAGGCTCCCCAGGGAATGGTCCCGGCCCCGAGGCTGCCAGAGCTCCAGGAGAGCCTGGACAGCACTCCAGGGATGGAGCTGGGATTGTTTGGGGGGTCTGTGCAGCTGCCCTGGATGATCCTGTGGGAACTCAGGATATTCCATGACTCTGTGCCAATATGTGACACTAATCAGCACGAAGCTACTGCCACAAGGCTGTGAAAGAAGTGACCAGCTCCAACACACAGCTTTTCCTGCCAGGACCACACCATCAGTGGCCTGCTGCTGGCACTGCTGACAGATGATGGTGTTTTGGGGAAGGCAGGGTGGAATTTCACCCTCACACTCAGGGCACAGCTGCTCTGGAGCTCTGTGTGTGTCACAGCATTCAGAGAAAAATCCAGGGCTGAAAACCAGCCAAGCCAAGGGGACTGAAGCAAAGGCATCCAGCACACTCACAGTTAAATCTCGGACTTGCTCTTCCAATTTGATGGCTTTGTGCTCCAAGGCACAGTCAGAGAGGGGGTGCTTGGGCTCATCACTGGGCTCCTCTGGGCCACACTCGTCTCCTGTACTCCTCTGCTGAGCTGCAGTGCTGAAAGCACAGGGGGACCCTCTGAAATGCAAACTAGGGACAAAGAAACAAAGTTGAGTAACTTCAGGGTCAAGGAGAATTCAAGATTAGTGTCATTATTAAAAGCAGGCTCTGTTAAAAGAGGTACACAGGATTCTACACACAATTTTAGTTCTTTTCAGAAAACACAAACAATCAGCAAAGAAACACAAAGAGGTGTTTTTAAATTATTTTATTTTAGACTAACATGGCACACAGAGGCTTTACACCACTTCTTTGGCATACCTTGAAAAGAGTCAGATTTTCACAGAAACACAGAATAAATGAGGTGGGGATAAATAAATGTGAGGAAAACACCTTCAAGCCCAACCTATGCCCAATCCCCACCTTGTCACCAGCCCAGAGCCCTGAGTGCCACATCCAGTCTCTCCTTGGACACTCCCACCACCTCCCTGGTCTTTTCCAACATAAATAATTCTGTGATTCCCTGTGTTTCACTCTCCCTCCTAGAACACTTGCTTTTACAAACCAGCCTAGACAGGGCTCATTCCTGTCAGCATGAGCTCCAGCTCCACCTCCCTCTCACACCTTACACCAGGAAGAATCTGCAGAACAAAACAGAATTTACTTCCAAGCCGGCTCCATTCCGGAAACAGTTCAGTACACACCTAACAAGGAAGGGTGTATTCTCCTTTTTTGGGAATACCTGGGCTCTTCCTCCAAACAAAGCTTTCAACACCCCCTTCATGCAGTGTTTTATATCCTCTCTATGCAATATTTTCCATAAATTAAGTGCACATCTACCCTGTGAAAGGCAGCACAGCCCAGAAATCCCTGCGCTGGCACCAACTCCACTCCCTGTGTTTTTACAGAACAATTCCACTCTGCACAGAGACACTAATTTAGACCCCAGGATCGATTCAGCTGAGTTCACATTACCAGGCTGCACCATTAAGCATCTTCCTCTTTAGCAAGGCTGAATTACTCAGGTTCAATGTCACAGAAGTGTACAGAGTTTCTTCTGAGGTCTATCATGAAGCCTCAGTGCCGTTCAACCCTCTTTATTCCAGTACTGGAATTGAGCAGAATTCAATCTCAAGGAGTTAAACCAGCTGAAAAATAACCCTATAAAACAAGGGGACTTTTCTCTCAGTGTCCCTGAACAGGTCTGCTGACAGATCACATCAGTGCAAGTGCCCCTACCAAAGAGAAGCCAAATATGTGAGATGTGGGGCAGGGAGGGGGTGTCCCTGAGGTGGTTCAGACTGGCTCAACCCTCAAAACCCAGCTCAGGAGATCTGTATCTGCCCAAAGATCACCAAGCATCTCCTCCCACCCCGTGTTTAGCAGCCCAGATGTTTCCTCATTTAAATCCTTAATACCAGGTTGCTAAATTGCTTGTCCCACAGCACTAATGACAAACTTCCTTTCCCCACCTGAGGACATCTGCATGTGCAGTTTTTATTAAGTGGGTACTTAAAACATCATCTGTATGTCAGACCACTCCTTTTCAACAAATTATTGTGCCAAACACAAACCTGAAAGTGCTTTCTCTACTTAAACTTGCTCTAGAGTAGGATGTTGCTCAGACTAATCTTTAAAGAACCATCTGAGTTCCAGGAATGCAAATACAGGGAAAAAAAACCCCCACATTTCATCCCTGGCTGCTGTTTGCGGCACAAGACCCTATCCTGAATGATTATTAAGATTCCTGTCACATTTATTTTATTGACTGCACTTTATCAAAGTTAGAGAAAGTAGATTAAACTAGAAGGGAAGACAGAGCAGGATCCCTTCACCAAGCCTTCAAAAATCAATCTGAGGCTTTCTTTGTACATAAAAATATCCATGGGAAGCACCAGCTACAAGCTTTATCCTTTATCATCTCATATTTCATTTCAAAGAGCTGCAGGGATGGAAATCAGCCACGCTACAGATGAACCAAAAGAACCCAAAGAAATCTCTCTGGGCCCCTCAGAGGTGAAACTCCTGTGTTTTAAAAATAGGCTGTGCAGCTCAGTTAACTCCTCTGTGGCCAAGAAGCCAGAGTTAGGGAGGTATTTCCCTCTACCAGTGGTTACAGTGCAGGGAAGGGCGTGTTTTGCGTGGGAGATGGGCACTGAGGAGCCGTTCCCAGCTGCCTACGTGGAGCAGGGAGCTGCCTGCATGGACTCCTGTCCTCAGCCTCCAAAAATCCCAAATCCCAGAGCACAAGGACATGCTCTGGCTGTCACATGCTGCCTGGAAAAGTTATGGCCAAGAAATCACAGCCCGACTCCAAAGGGAATTCTTCAGGTCTGTTATGCAGGGTTGAAAATGCCGCTGAATTTACTCCTTCCTGCAGGATGAAAGGAATCCTCCCCAACAAGTGGCAGGAGCTATTTACAGGCTGTCCATTGACTGGGCTCCATCTTCTAAAGGCTGGTTTGATCACAGCTACCCTAAAAATAGGCACGGATCCCACGGGAGGAAGCTGACACATCCTGAAGCGCCAGGCACGTGGAAGTCGCGGGCCGTGTGAAGGGAGTTACACAAGTTGGTGCTACAGAAAGATTTACAAAGTGATGTCACAGAAAGCTGAAGAGATAAGAAAGAGCAGAGAAGTTGATTGCAGCCATATGGCTCAAGCCAATTGTCCTTCAAGATTAATATTTCAGTGATGAGAGAGGGTTTCTGGTCAGAGGTAAAACGGTAGCACCTCTTTCTGGAGCACCCAACCATTCCAAAGTGACAATCAGCTCTGTCTAAGGCGAGGGTCCTTCCCCACCCGTCCTGGAACACTCCCTCCTCCTCCCAAATCAGCATGACAAAGTGCTGAGACACACACACAGACATCTGCACTGCTTTCAGCTCTGATGAGCCTGCTTTGGAAGGAAATCTAATTACTCCCAATTCCTCCGCGCTGGTTCATCAGGGAGTGACTCCAGAGATAATCCAGTGGAAGGAGGGGATTGTCCCGCTCTGTTCTGCACCGGGGCAGTTTTGGCTTCCAGCATGTAAGAAAGACCTAAAGCTCTTAAAGAGTATCCAAAAGAAGGACACGAAGATGGTAAAGCACTCATTGAACCTTTTTTAGGGAGGCAAAGCAATTTTCACTCACGTAAGAGGGAGAATTTCCTGACACGCATCTACATTTAGTCCCAAACATAGCTGCCTTTATTATGTGCTGCAGATTTATTATATTACATTTAAATAGTCTTTTGTTGGTGCTTCTCTTATAGACAAAAATAAATGAACAGGCATTTTGGCTTTTTTTTCTTTTCACCTGCCCATAAGTCACTCAAATAACCAAAGCACCTTTACTGATTTATTTTTTCTAAGCCATATGCCACGATGGAAAAAAGCAAGAGTGGACACTGTTCCTCTGTCTAAATATTGACACAATGAAATGGATTCTCTTCCTGCGACCACCCGAAACACACTGATAGCACATGTGCTGCCTCAGCATCAAAAACAAAACCCGAGGAGCACATAAAAACCGTAATTAATGAATAAATGGTTCAGCGACACACAGAACCCACCCACAGTGCCAGGAAACCACCTCCCAACGTGACTTACCGAGCGCGGAAACGCTTTGCCTTAAAAACGAGTATTAATTCACGCCAAAAAAATATTACTTTTCCGGGAAAAGAGCTTGGTTTTCGGGGGTTATTTCAGCTGCAGGGCGTTCTGAGGAGAACGGCAGCGTTTTGGGGATGAGATGGGGAGCGGCGGGGGATGATGAGAAGCGGCGGGGATGATGCAGGTCCGGGTCTGGGTCCGGCTGTGGGTTCGGGTCGGGGTCCAGATCCGGGCCAGCCTCATGGTTGGGACTGGGGTTGGGGTTCGGATCCGCTCCCGTTCCCGCTCCCGGCGCGGCGCCCGCCCGGGCCCGGCCCCGCAGCGCTGCCACGTCTGTCCCCGACAGCCGCGGCTCCGGGCCACCCGTGTCCCCCCTGCCCTGCTCTGCCCGGCCCGGCTCGCCCCACGTACCTGCCTGTGCCGGCCTTGCCCGCCGCGGGCAGCAGGGCCCCGAGGCGCCGCAGGGAGCGGGCGGCCATGGTCCCACACGGACCGGCCCGGAGCGGCGAGGCGGCGGCGATGCGCCCGCGTCACCGCGGAACTACAGCTCCCACACGGCCCCGGGCACGGCACCGCGCTGAGGGGATGAGGGGAA